>NC_074715.1:8596041-8841041 GCF_947242115.1 Biomphalaria glabrata
AAAGCCCTCAACATAGCCACAAGAAAGCCCCCCTCCCCCCCCCAAAAAAAAAAAACAAATATAAAAAATATATCCCTATTCCGACGGTCAAAAGTTTTTTATTTTGTTTTTTTCAACAACATAAATCTCTGAGCTAGTCAGTACATTTGAACAACATAAATCCCTGAGCTAGTCAGTACATTTCAACAACAGATCACTGAGCTAGTCAGTACATTTCAACAACATAGATCACTGAGCTAGTCAGTACTTTTCAACAACATAAATCACTGAGCTAGTCAGTACTTTTCAACAACATAAATCACTGAGCTAGTCAGTACTTTTCAACAACATAAATCACTGAGCTAGTCAGTACTTTTCAACAACATAAATCACTTAGCTAGTCAGTACTTTTCAACAACAGATCACTGAGCTAGTCAGTACATTTCAACAACATAAATCACTGAGCTAGTCAGTACATTTCAACAACATAGATCACTGAGCTAGTCAGTACATTTCAACAACAGATCACTGAGCTAGTCAGTACATTTCAACAACATAAATCACTGAGCTAGTCAGTACATTTCAACAACATAAATCACTGAGCTAGTCAGTACATTTCAACAACATAAATCCCTGAGCTAGTCAGTACATTTCAACAACATAGATCACTGAGCTAGTCAGTACATTTCAACAACAGATCACTGAGCTAGTCAGTACATTTCAACAACATAAATCACTGAGCTAGTCAGTACATTTCAACAACATAAATCACTGAGCTAGTCAGTACATTTCAACAACATAGATCACTGAGCTAGACAGTACATTTCAACAACATAGATCACTGAGCTAGACAGTACATTTCAACAACATAAATCACTGAGCTAGTCAGTATGTTCATATGTTCAATAAACAAATAGGATGACCTACTTTGTTGGCAGTCGTGTCCCTCGTAATCTGCGGGGCATCTAGTACAAGAACCTGTAACATGATGACATTTACCATCAACACAATTGGAGGAACAGTTCGATGTACAATTGTTCCCGTACGTTCCTGTAACACACTCTGAAACATAGATCAGAAGTGACACAGTCATACACCACTTCACCTCTACATATCCTTTAGTCTGTTGGCCGTCTTTCTATTTTACAGTCTTTTGCCTTTAATAGAATCTCTTTCACTGAAAGGCACCTCCATTCTTTTATATTGTTTTCCCATCGCTATCAGTGTCTGCCTATTTTTTCTCTTTCCTGGTACTGTTCCCTGAAGGAAGTATTTTGAGAGCTCTGAGGACCATGTGACCTGGCCATAGAGTCTCAGTTTACGTTTTTTCCCAGTATTTATCAGGTCACTGTGGGGTCCAATCACTTAAGTATTCATGTATATCTCTAATCTCTTTGTTACTCCTAGCAACACTTGTATATTTAGTTCTGAATAAACTCTATGCATATACACTGTATATTTAATGTCATACTGTATCAGAGATTTAGCAGTTCAAAATATTTTTGTTTTGGCTTTGGATCAAATATTTTATTATTTGAAGATAAATTGATGAGAGGACTGAAAGGCTTTTTTGACATTCTATTTAGTATCAATGCTATCGGTAATATATATCAGTTTAAAAAGAATACAAATAGAGTTTGTATTATCTAGCAAACTCAATGGTAGACCCCGACTGATCCGATATGGACATGTAATATACATGATATGTGTAAGTAGTGTGTAGTGAAAAAATTAAGGATTCAACAGACACAAATAAGTAGTGGAAACTGATTCGGAAAAATAGACAGTTAATTATATTTTCCTACAGTTAACAAAGTGGTATGTGTAAAAGTAATACCATTGGTACTTACGCAATTTATCTTTGTTAGAATAGCGTCCCCTTACATTTGAGTATTGTCTTAAAAGAGGTGAATTTATTTGAAAAATTAAAGCGGTTCATGATGTAAAATCTAAACATAGTTTTTAAAAACAAAATATAATTAAATACGAATTTCAAGAGCTTTTTTTTCTAAGCTCATATGAAATCACTTGGTCTGTACGTCTGTGTGTCTGTCATTCTGGTTGGCTGCCGTCCTAGGTTTAGGGAACACAAATATAACATAGAAACAATAGATAACTCTACAATCGTCCATTTTCATAGACTGTACGCTAGTAGAGTGGTTAACGCGTTGGCCTGAGAAGACTTTAGTTTAAAGATTCGTATTCAGGTCGTTCTCTTTTTTATTTTTTTACATTTATTTTTATAAATGAATTTTTTAAACTGTTAGTCTAGATCTATTACGAATCTAATTACATGATTAATCCGAACTAATTAATACAAGTACCCTTGATATAAGCTTTGTTTTTAAAAGGTTTGTGCTATATGTTTGTTGTTAAGTTTTTGCGATCAAAATAAGACAAAACGGACAGACCACACAGAGGTAATAGCAGTTGTTTTTTTTTCTAAAGAGAGCCCTTAAAAAAAAGTTTTACTTATTCATGGGTAGACTCTAGTTGTTGAAATTAAATCTTAGGGGGATCTCAGAATATATATTTGACTTTTAAATTCTTGGAGGGTTTAGTGTTCAATATACGAATAAGAGGTCAAAGCAAAATTTAAAAAAATATCTACTCCAATGTTTTACCAGTTTTACAGTACGGTGGGTCACTGTAACCTTCACATCCTTCTAAACACAGCCCAGTGTCACTGTCACACTTAACTTCAGCACATCTGCTGCTGCAACTATTTATAGTCGTATAGGCTGGACAAAGGAAGGAAGAATTACAAGATTACACTGGCCAAACAATAAAGACTGAGAAAGTCTATTAATGCTCTTATTAGTAACCTTTTTTAAAACACATTTTAAAAACACAGTTATATCGCCTTTGGCTTACATTATAACAATACAATGCAGAAACAACATAGACAAAGTGGAGAAATATGGAGAGATATGAAGAGATATAAGGTGACCTAGTGAAAAACTTAACTCTTTCTCTCCTAACTGACGATACCAACGTTAATTCAACCAGAATGTGGTAAATAATTACGGAGAGAAAGAGTTAAGCAATAAAAAGTGGAAGATTGACAGACATAAAAAGATAAACAAGACCATGTCACGGAAGTTAAAATGAAAGATCACTGTTGTCAACTAAATAATGAAAGAAAAAAAGAGTCATCCAAATACTGCCTCAGCTCGCATCGCAGTATTCCAAGATTTATCTCCCATTTTATACATACAACCAAATTAACTTTTCACAACTAATTCAATAATTTATTTTTTTTAATTCGTTCTTATTATTGACAATGAATAATTGTTTAAAGTTTCAACTTGATCCCAAAATTTGGTGTGGAAGCAAAGAATGTGTAGAAGAATCTATTCAGACAGACAGGCAGACAGACGGAATACGTTAGTACAAAATTTGCAATTACTTCTCTGCTACAAGAGAAAGAGCTTAACACTTTGATTTAACACTTCTGAAAAGTGCACAAAAAGTTATCAATAGAACTTCATAAACAAACATTCCTATATTCTGACCACCAGAAAAACAAACATATTTAGTTTATATAAACATCGTCCTCAGATAAAAAGCTACAGTACAATTGAAATTAAAAATTTTTTTAAAGTACCAAGAACCTTATAATAAATAGACTTAACAAAAAAAACTTTTATTAACCGATCGATGAGATTGATGTTATAATTATTTGTTTAGAAAAGTGGTCTAATGTAAGTAAAAAAAAATTATATATATATATATACATATACTAGACCGGCGGGTCTTTATTTGCGCATTACTTTCGATATAGTCACTGAGAGTGTTTTGTAAACAATTAAACGAAATAATAATGTAATAAGTAAAGCGAATGTGTCAATGTAAAAATAATATGAATGAAGCTATCAAATCAAAATAGCTAATAGGCTTAAATCCATTTGTTCAAATTAAAACATTTGCTTGTAGGCCTACATATATTTCATTAAAATTTGAGACGAATAGACTTAATTTTGTATGTTCATGTGTTAAAGTATAAAGTAGATCTTTAGGTAGACATAGATCTAAATCTACACTAATCTAGAGGCTTTTATAGAGTTCATTCTGTGTTGCGCATGCGTGACCTTTTTTCATGAATGAATATAGGCCTATCTCAACACGGCTACGCAGCTTTATTTAGCGAACAGCGAACGAATGTATTAAAAAATGCTTTAGGAAAACAAATTTGAATGCTAATTTGATTAAAATATGAAATGAATGGACAATAATTAGTATGTTTATGTGTTAAAGCATAAAACTATCTTTGCGAAAAGAAGTTTTATCATCTTAGAGTTCAATAAGAGTTTTAGACCTAGGCCTAGGAATAGACTCAGTAGAGAGATGTGTTAATCACTGTTATTTAATGTGTAACCTTTTGGTAATGTCTAATGAAAGGATGTTCGCCAGACAATACCCGCGGCCTGGGGGTCTAAGTTTGTGTTTACTAATCTAGTGGATTGGATTTAGATGTATGTTAAACCTAACTAATGATCCTTTCAAGTTTTTTCTCTTTCGCTACGAAAATAAAATTAGGTTTGCGAAAATGGGTTTACCCGAAGTCGATACATTCTTATGTATTAAAAACGAAAATATATATATATTGTTAGACACCTTATTTATAGTTTAATTATTTAGCGACGCACCATAGAAGACGCATATTGAACAGGACTAGTGACGTTTGGGATATGTTGGGTTAGAGACCGGAAAATGAGTTAGCGATAGAATCCTCTAGGGTAACGACGTGTTGAGTTGACAGAGACTTTTACTGTGGCCTTTTCTTAGAATAAACATTGGATAAATTGTTCGTCAGCGTTGACTACATCTCTTTACTTGTTTAATCGATGTCTTGTTCATTCTGTATTGTTGATCAACTACACTGAATACACCCGAACAATAAAACTCAAACGCTTGCAGAGTAATTGGTTGAAATCAACAGTCATCTACAGTTGACCTCAAGACAGCCTGAACAAGAAACATCACAATATATACGATGAAGCAATTCTGCTGTTCTAACTCGGTAATATACTTAAATACTTTAATCACTATAGGCCACCTCACAGTGAAAAAGCAATTGTCATACACATTTTATACTTTTATTAGTAAATACTGCTCAGACAGTTTCTCGGTCTGCATTTGATATCCAATTGAAGTATTTGCATGATGCAAGTCAAATAACGCTATATTTCTTTAATAATTGATCAAAGAGATATATTAGTAGTAATTGGGAAAAAATTAAGAAAAATAATGTTATCATTTATAGCAGCGGTTCTCAACCTTTTAAGCTCGGCGACCCTTTTTACAATCCCCCACTCTGCCGCTACCCCCCCCCCCTCATACACATACGGCAATTTAAGAGTAGACAATAACAATCCATATTTTCGATGGTCTTATGCGAGCCCTGGCAAATGGTCAATTGACCCCCAAGGGGGTCGCGATCCACAGGTTAAGAACCCCTGCTTTATAGTAATCTACATGTTAATTTTCTATACGTTTCAGAGTATCAATAGAATGTACCCCCCCCCCAGCTAAGAAACATGCTTTCAGCCATTTTTTCCTGCCCAGCAAAAGCATTATGTTAGAACTTAATACTATTAAAGTTTAAGGCACGCTGCTGCATATAAAACAACACAATCAATTTCCAATAGCTCTGAACCCTAGTACATTAAATATCACACAGATAAAATAGTTACCTTGGGATGACGTGAAATATAACACTAATAAGAAAATATTTATCACAGAGAAATATTTCATTGTTTAAAATTGTTTTGTTTTTTTAAGATTTCCCGTCATGTGTTACTTTTCTATGCCTACTATCCACTGCCTTCTCTTATCACGCTGATCAAATTTGTAAATTTACTTGGCTAAACAACTGAAGCCTCTTGGCCTACATACATACAGTATTACGGAAGTTCGCTTAATGACACATAAATACAGTATTAGTGAACAATGGTCAGAGTTGGCTATAAATTTAAATTTCTATATTATGTATATTTCCCCTTTTTATCGCTATACATTGGTTAGATATGATACATCTACTCTTGGCAGGAACAAATAACTGATTATTTACCATCTCTAATGGTTACGGAGGCCAAGTGTTAAAGCTCTTTGATTACAAAAACGAAGTTTCCCTGGTTCGAATCCTGATGAAGCCATAGATTTTTCAATTAGGGATCTTTAGGACACCCCTGAGTCAAGCCAGGTCTAAAAAGTATTGTTTATGCTTTTCTTGTGAAAAATCCATTTTTCGTCAACCGTCTCTATAAAGACTTTTATTCTAGAGTCTTTGGTTACTTTTCTTGGACTTTTACATTTAAATCACCATTGATAATCAATTTCACAGTTCCATTTTAAAATAGCAAAACGAAAGTAGTGCTATAAAAATCAAATCGAATCCGACAATAAAGATACGAAGTAATTAGCTAATGATGCGTGTTCGAAATTTTTTCAGAAGGTTGTATTTATTTACGCAATCTGTGAAATTTCACTTTTAGTACGGATGTGTCATAAGCAACTTTACAATGACTTTTAATGATGCCGATCTAAGATAAACATCAGTGGCATAAGTCATCACTAGACTATGCATCGTTTTCATCCGCCTTTCTACTTTGTTGGTGGTTGGTACTTGAGTGGGGATGTTGTTCCACAGTCTGTTTACTTAAAATGTTGTTAATTACAGTCGTAAGTTCTTTAATGTCCAAATCAAATCAACAGAATAAATAGTATACAATAATGTGAATCCGGAATTTTAGAACGCAAGACTTTATTGTAGAAAGAAGGTCACAGTCCACGACGTCAAAGTCCCTAGAAGCGGTCCATTGTCACGAGTCGAAACTGTGACCTATTTCGACCAGTTTCTAGAAGCGAGTTCAAACCAGTGCAAGTGTCCAGCGTAAACAAGTTAATTTTAGGTATCCAATCAAAGAAAGATGTTAAGGGAAAAAAAATAGCACACGTCAGCTTCTAGAAGGTCAAAGTTACTAAAATAATTATCTGAGAAGGTTCCATGATTCTGGAATGTACGATCAAAGAAAGAATAAATTAGGGGAAAGTCAGTTAGACGGGGTCCTCGCATAGTAGCAGTTCTTGTAGAGCGATGGTCCTCGCTTAGTTATCGCTTAAGTCTTCTCTTAGTAAAGGTTTATTCAAGTTTTGTGATATTAGCGGGTCCATTTCATTAAAGTTTTATTAGTTGAAGTAATATTATCTGAAGTTATATAACTTGAAATTGAAGTGATTATTAAGTGAAATTTCATGTATCTTTAAGTTTATTTATGAAGTATCAAGTCAAGTTGTTATTGAATTGAGAATTTGATGTGAAAGTTGAAGAAGTATTATTAAAGAAGTTTTAAGGAAATACAGAGAGAAGTTTCTTTCTTCACTTCATATGAATTTATCAACTTATTAAAACAATCGCTCGGCCTCTTCATCATATCCATCTTCTTGTCCTCCGTTGTTCTGTCTCTAACTAATTTCCGTTCTCGCTTTTTAATGTACTGTCAAGTCACTAAAAAAATACCCAAATTAAACCCAACTTCTACGCTTCTTACCACTGAGTCATTACAACTGGAGCAAAGACCTCTCCCTTTATTTGTATTCCCCATGTCGACCTAACCAGTGGTTTATTTCTCCTAACCGTTAGTGTCGAATTAATGTCGTATGGCAATCAAATTGGACGACTTGCAGCTCTTCTGCTTTCTATCTTGACGTTTTAGTCATCTAATAGGAATCCAAGCGCTTACCACTTTTGATTTTTTTTTCTTCATTTTCTTTTCCCGAGAGTCACAATTAGTTTAGATTCAGAGATCTCTTTAAGATTGAACGCTTGATACTCTTGCACCAACATTACAAAGGTCAAGTGCACAAGTGTTTGTAAAGAAGTAATTTATCTTTTTAATCTTCATTTTCTAAGACTGTTACTTGACTTAAGCATGTAGGAGGAATTGTGAGATTTAAAAAAAAAAAAGAATAGACAATAACAATCCATTTTTTCGATGGTCTTGCGCGAGATTGTTATTGTCTATTCTTCTGTTGCTGTATGTATGTGCGGGGGAGAGGGGTCGTGGCAGAGTGGGAGGTTGTAAAAAGAGGTTGCCGAACCTAAAAGGTTGAGAACCGCTGAACTAGGGGAAAACAAAGACGTTAACAATTGATAGAAATATTATTCTCCCTCTTGACTTAGGTGAATCAATTTTGTTGACATTATTCAAATTAGTATTAAAAATAATAAAATGGTTGCCGATTTTTCTTTTTTCTTTTGTTAATAAACCAATAAATCTGGTCGATTGAAGCCTACCGCAAAAAATAAATAAGTATAAAAAACAAACAAAACTATATGCTTAGTCTGAAGTTATGGATATTGTTATGTTTGATGGTCTTACCACAAGCTCTTTGATGACTCGACTCCCTCCACCTCTATGCACGTATCTAAGTTTGACTCCTTGTTAAAATGTTTTGCGACTTGTTAAACAAATTTAATGTCATTTAAAAAATATGATAGGTCAAGTATTTTTTTTTAAACAAATGACTGTTCCCAGTTTAGATAGATTAGAATAATGAACAAAGTCTTATTATGCAGGGTAATATTTTATTTTGTTTAATGTCATTTAGAACTAAAAGAACACAAGAACAACTTTTTGTCATCTTTACCCGATCATCTTTACAAAAAGTTTCTAAATTAAGTTCGGGTAAATATCTTTCCTTAACAAATTATTCAACCGAGCGAGGCACGGTCACCTGGAGATAGTATGAGTCATTTTTTATTGCAAAAAAAGAAATTAGAATAGGGGTAGGGGTCTCGCCAGCAACCATTAAACTAAAGTCATAACATAAGTGCTGGCACCCAACAATTCGATGATTTTATGATATCGCAACAGCCACACACATATACACTTCAACACCGACTTACAAACATAGAACATCAGAAAATTTTAAATAATTTGGTGGTTAAATTTAAAGTAAATTTAATTGACATAAAATTCATTTAAAAAAAAACATGTATTTTTAAGATAATACCTCCTTAAATACGACTTATAGAGCTATTGTTTTTCTCTTAATAACTAGTGAAGGTTAAAATTAAAAACAATGTACATTTTTATATCCCGCCCCATTCCCTTTAAGTCCACCCAACTCTAACGGGTACCTGCTTTTAGTAGGGGAAAGTAAAGGCGGTTGGCCGTTGTGCTGGCAATATGACACCCTGCCCGTTAACCGTTGGCCACAGAAACAGATGACCTTAACATCATCTTCCCTATAGATCGCAAGGTCTGAAAATGGAACTTTACTTTTTTTTCTACAATTCCTCCTATCTCTCGTGAGAGAAAATCCTGGTTACGAAAATATAACTATCTACTACTATTCTAATGACTGGTCTTGAAATCTAGGGTTAGAAAACGGCGTAGAGTGTTCATGAACTCTAATATGAATAGGGCTTACATACGGAAATGCCTAATAACATAAGTTTAAGATTTTGATTGTCTAGTCCTCAAGCCTTCTCTCTATCTCTGCAGTCAGCGTCGATGACTCACAAGCATATAAAAATGTGGCCATGACCAGGAAGCGCATCAGTCTAATTTTGGTGTCGATGACTAAGACTTTGTCTTTTCATATTATTTTAAGATTTGAAAGTCTGCTGTGGATTTTGCAATGGAATCGAGATGCTACAAAAATATCCTAGGTATCACATCACAAACCAAGAGATCTGAGACAGAGTTACTGCAGCGATTGGATCCCGTGATAACCTGCTAACTATCGTAAAAAAAAAGGCCAATCTTAAAATCTATGGCCATATTACAAGATCTTTGGGGCTCGCAAAGACGTTCCTTCAGGGAACAGTACCAGGAAAAAAAAAGAGGCAGACGGAGAAAGCGATGGAAGGATAACATAAAAGAAGGGTCTGCCATTGAAAGAGGTTCTAAGGCAAAAGACAGAGAGGAATGGAGAAAGACGGTCGACGAATCTTGCATGGTGCCCCCAACGGTCCAATAAACTAAGGGATAGATAAAGGTATGAGGTAAAGTCCTCAAATAAAAATTAAACTTATTTTATTTTAGAATTTGAAAATCTATAACGTCGAGCTAGAGTTTCCCTTGTGTGGCCAACGTGCTAGTCATTCTTTTCCCAAAGATATAAATTATCTATCAATTTCTATGAAAATCATTAGAGCCATTTTCGAGATACCTGTCCAGGTTCCAACCACGTTTTGCCAATGAATAATCAAGTTAAATAGAAGATTAAGGGGGTGAAAACGCTGACAATAGGATAATTGTTATATGAAATCTGAAAACAATAAATGTACATTGTCTTTAACAGTTATAAAATAACTATTTCGGTTTAACAAATTCATATTCAGAAAGGTTTTGATATTCCTCAGTGCCATGGTCTACCTCCTTTTGAAAGACGACACAGTTCTGATAGATATCTTCCTTGTCTTGATAATTGTCTTCTTCAACTGTAACAAAATACAATTTTAGAGCCATTGATTTTTTATTTTTTTTTGTATTTTCGTGTATTTTCCAAATAACATTATTAAAAAAAAAAAAAGAAACAATGTATTTATCAGTCCGTCTATTTCGCTTTTCTAAGTCGATGCAGTGAGTTTTGTCGCAACCGTTTTAAATAAGGGTGCACCGGATGGTACTTTTTGTTGTCGGCCGGAGCCGAATTATGCCGTATAGTAAAATATGATATTCGGCCGGAGCCGGAGCCGAAGCGACTATCCGGTGCACCCCTAGTTTTAAAGTAGCCTTTTAGGTGCAATAGTCGTTTAGGGCAGAGGCTTTGGCGAAAAATGTTTAAGCCATTCTATAAATGTTTATTTTATTGTTTTTAACTCTTTCATTGCCATAGCATAGGAAGAAAATATTTACATATTATAGTGTGCCATGTGGAGACTAATTGTAGCTGTTAATGGGTTATATAAAAGGTACAAATCGATTATTGGTCTGTGGGTTTGGTAGATATATACGAGATAGCCCATGTTGAGGGGTTTGGTAGATATATACGAGATAGCCCATGTTGAGGGGTTTGGTAGATATATACGAGATAGCCCATGTTGAGGGGTTTGGTAGATATATACGAGATAGCCCATGTTGAGGGGTTTGGTAGATATATACGAGATAACCCATGTTGAGGGGTTTGGTAGATATATACGAGATAGCCCATGTTGAGGGGTTTGGTAGATATATACTAGATAGCCTATGTTGAGGTATTTTCTTTGAGTTTATTTGATGACCTACATAGTAAAGGTAAAATTCCCCTTTCAGACATTGTGGTCTATAGGGCAGATGATGTAAATGTCGTCTGTTTCTGTGGCCGACGGTTAACAGGAGTATCATCTGGCCAGCACAACGACCAACTGCTTTTACTTTTTCCCCAATGTCAAGTAGCCATTAGAGCTGGGTGCCCAAGGATCTCGAAATTAAGAATCCCATTCTTCACTAGAATTGAGACCCCGGACCCCCTGTTCTTCTTTCGACGCTTGTATTTCTCAGCTACTGTACATCCCGATCTATATAATAATACTTGTGTAAATAAGTTATAGTTTTTAAAAAGTTATAATTACTATAAATTTGTGTCGAGTCTCTTTGGAGAGGGCGTTAGTGCTCCATTTATAAAGATAAAGAAGCCCTGTCGTCAAAGGATTGAAACGGGAATTGACGTCGTTTCCAAGTGATCCAACCCCCTAGACAACGATCATCACAACCAGCCAAGGCAACCCCTATATATAGCCCCAGCACTTTAAAATTTACTGATCAGCATTAATGACTAAGAGAAAGATGTATTATAATTTTTTTAATGAGTTCTCTGGTGTAGCAGCAACCACTTTGTTTTATTATACACGGTCAATTGTTTAAAAACAAATATAAAGGTGCCACCTGTATCGTTGTAGTTGTGCCGTGCCTCATAGAGTGCATCTGCTTGGTCATAAATTGACGGCTTCTCAAATTTCTCTCTCCACTGAACCAGATAAGGCTTGACAAGCAATAGGGCTAAGATAATGAGAAAAGTAACCAGAGTCCCAACTGCGTATCCGATCCTGAAACTGTTCATTTCTACGCTGAATGTTTCTGTGTGAGAAAAAAAAAAAACAACAAGCAAAACATCAAGTAATAGTTTTCTAAAAACATAATATTTAGTGAAAAGATTGCTGCCATATCTCTTAATATTTAAATGTTTAGTTCCATTTTTTACTATACATAAAATATTAATGATCTCTAATTGTTTCATTGATTCATGTGTTATAATAATAATAATAATCTTTATTATCCGTAAGGAAATTTGTCTTACAATTTGTGCATTACATCGAGAATAAATAATTGCGCAGAGTTCTAATTGGATCGGAGAATGGGAAGTGTGAAAAAAATAACTGTAAAAGAATCCACCCAGACAGAGGGAGAGCGATAATACGATGTTTGCTAAAATGAAGGCTAGTAGCTGTAACACAACTTTAAGGCTTCCATTTATGTCACTCTTCTTCGTTACGTTTTTTTTTTTGTTTGAAGTGTTTAGATTATGGCTGTATATCAAACTGTATTACAGCCAGGGTCTTAAGAGGCTAAAATGTGGTCCTGTTATAGACCTGCCTGCCGATAGGTGAAGGCAAGACGGATCGTCATAGAAGGCCTGATCACTGGCCTGCAACGTCACAACATGTGGGTAGTTTAGACCAATAGTGTTTTTACACGTCTCAGGTCTCAACAGCCCACAGGTTGCGACGTCGCAGGTCAGTGGTTAGGCCCTCTAAAATGAATGGTCTCAATTCAGGTCAAGAGCCAATGGCTTCCTAAACAAAAATTAGCAAGCGTGGGTCAGTTGAAAAGAATTTCATTCTTCTTCGCAAATTATGTCGCATTCTAGTCGGAAAGATAAACCAAAGTGATGAATGCTATAAAACATTGTTCAGGCCTGATACATCTCCAACACTGGAAACGCGGTCACGGCGCCTTATGAGCGGTCTAATTTCACGGGCTTTTTGGAACTTGTGCCAACACGCAAACCACTTTCCACTTATATGGTTTATTTAGAGTGTTGCCAGGTCTGACTCCACGAGGTTTTTCTGAGACTTGTGCCAACACACAAACCACATTTTATTTCTATGGTTTGTTTAGGGTGTTGCCAGGTCAATGAGTCTTCAACGGTATTTCCAGTCATAGCTATGTGACTCGGTGCCCACTGCACGATAGAAAGCTTTGCAAAAACCTGAAATACAGTTTTTAAGTCAGCGACTAGGTCAATGCCTTGCCCTCAGGTTTCAATCACTAGGTCTAGAATGTTGGAGAAAGACGGCCGTCCGATCCTGAGTGGTGACCCAACAGTTTAACAGGCTCACTCTAAGAGATACATGAAGGTGTTAAAGCGATGTTTGTTTTTTAATTATAAAAAACTTACTTAATTCACAGTTGGATCCCTCGTAACCGACAGCACACTTATAGCAAGATCCCTTGAAAGGATCGCATTCAGCGTTTTCACAGCTGGAGGAGCAGCGAGCTGAACAGCTTCGACCATAAGTTCCGTTCACACAAGCTGAAATAGAGGTAGTGTCAAGCACAACAATGAAACATTTGTAGCATTCTAGTAATTCTACTTTTACTCGTCTGTAGAGCAAAGTACTTGTGGATACGTTTCTTCTGGAGCAAAATAGAAAAAAAAAATTTTGAGAGTTTTGATCTAATTACCATTTTTTTCTTCTCAACTTGCAAATTTTTTATTGAAAAAAAAAAAGGTTGAAAGAAAAAATTAAAAGCTGTTCTTGAAAACGGCTCTAACGATGTTCTTAGAAATTTGACAAGAATAGGAAAAGAACATCTGGGTAATTGGGAAAAATCTAGATTGAACGTTATAATTTTTTGAAATATTATCTCTGGAATTAGCTTGGTGTAGACAACCTTTACCTTGAATAGACATACGTCAGTGTGTATTAACGCATGTCTTCGTTTGAGCTAAATAAAGAAATTAGATTTTCAGGAACATTTTGCGCATCGTCTCTCTATGTCTGGATCTAAATGTCTAACAGAATTTCATATACTCAAAGTATATTTATACATTCACTTTATTTTGTTTGATATCGAATAAGGGAAATAACTTGTACATTATTGGTAGATATAGTAATAGGACGGAGTTCTTCCCCTTATGAAAAGCTTAGTTGTTGTTTTTTTAAAGGATTTTAAAAAATATTTTCCTTTTTTTTATTCTATTGATTAATTTTCATTGAATTAAAAACAATGTTTGAGTTTAAATCACACGAGTCGTTTAAAGAAATGATGTCAAATAAATATTCTTGAACGTCATTAACAGATAAGAATTCTCTCCCAATAGTTTAACCTCAATAGTAGTCAATTATGTTTTTGTTAGAATGACTTGTTAACTCTCCTAATTGACGATACCAACGGTGATTTGACCTCATTAAATTAAATTAATGTTTAATTTTATGAACTTGACTTTGTCTTATATAAAAAGAGCATGCATTCCCCGTTAATTCTATACCAAATAAAACATTTTCTGATAACAAACAACAAAGCTATTGAAACTTTATTTAAACAGGATAATGAAATAGTAATGGGCAAAATAAAGAATTCCGTCGAAACGTGGGAAAATAATAATGGAGAGAAAGAGTTAATACTCTGATAAGGCTCGGGCTCGTACCCTTTTCTTTGACCCTTTACCAGTGGGAAAGATTTTAAAAAGAGTCCACACAGCTATAACGGGGGCATTATATTAGTTTGGGGAAAAGTAAATGAGTTTGATCGTTGTGTTGGCCACATGACACCCTCGTCAACCCTGAGCAACAGAAACAGTTGGCATCATCTGACCTATAGAAGACAAAGTCTGAAAGTGGGAAGGGTGAGCGCATTGTCAGCGTAGGAACTAGTAAGTGGGGTTTTACGACCTCAGTTCTAATTGTCGTAAATGTGATACTTACTTTCTGTACAGTGGGGGAGACGGTACCCTTCAACACAGCCAAATAAACAACTGCCCCTTTGAGAGTCACAGTCTGAATCGTAACAATTTAAGTTACATGAGCGTGTACAGTTCCTTCCCCATTGTCCACTTTGACATACTGAAACACACAAAATATAGTTAATAGTCATAATATTTCAGATATATAAATAATAATAACACTATTTTATAGAAAAAATGTCTGAAAGTGGTACTTACCTTTATTTTCATTCAATATCCAGAGTGGTAGATTTTTTAATTTCTTTCATTTAGTTGTATTATTATTATAGCTTTTATATAGCGCTACTTTCATGCTTATAGCATGCTCTGAGCGCTTTGTTCCATTCTCATTTGTGGACCAGTTGGAGGGGGGGGGGAAGGGGTATCTAGGAGTTGGGTTTCCGTGCTGCCTTTAGGCGCTCAGTAAACACAGCTTTGCCCGAGTCGGGTGTCGAACCCGCGCCCTTTGTATATGAAGAGATTGTTTGGGGATATGGTGATGTATAATGATAATAATTTCCTACAAATCAAACGTTATTGTAATTTTCATGTAAATAAAGACTAGTAGCTTGCATCTTGTTCACAAGAAATATAAATGTTAATTTTTCAAAAAAAAATTCTTACAATAACCATAGACTATATATTACATGGACTGCCAACACTAAGGAAACTAAGCATAAGTTCCATTCACCGAGGCGTCCTTGGTTGCGTGGTAAATTTACTTCCGGTAGAATTTGTTACTATATAAAGAAACTATTCCCGAAGATTTTTATCATCAATTTTACAGCAAATCATAAATGGAAACTTAATTGTCATATACGATGTTACAGAGGTAAGTGTGCACAAATCAATTTGTGACTTAGATCTATGACTATAAAGCTTTGTAACTGATTTTCTTAGCCAATATAGATAATTAGCCAAGCCTGTATTTCGTGTATTCTTGTTTACGACATTAATTGTCTGCTCATAGGTGCTGCCAGTTTGGATTATGTTTTTCTTTTTTTTTTCATCACAATTGATAATTATTATCATTATTTTTACAATGTATATTTTAAATGTGATAAGCGATTTACTGAAAGAGTCAATACATTTCTGAGAGTGTCATTTATTAATTTTGTATATAATGGGTGATATAGGCCTAAGTTAAGTCTGTGAATGAGTCAGTCTAAATAAAATAACAATATAGTGAGTCAATAAGCCTACAATCTTACATCTTTACCAACTTTTGTTCAGATCTACAAATATTTTTTTTATTCAATTTGATTTTAATTTCAAGATAATGTGCATTTTTATCTATAGTAATGGAAAATCAACCATAAAAAAAAAATCAACGAGTATGTATGACTAACTGAAAAATCTGCATACAAATTTCGGCCTTCAAGTTTTTAGTGATTTTTTTAAACTAACTAGAATCCCAAATAACATCCAATTCTTCTAAAAGCTATAAAAAGATCTGATATTGTTTCGAATATATTCGCCCAATAAAATTTTAGAATCATTAGGCTCTACTTCACTAGAAAGTGATTGTACACATTAACATGTAGACTTTCACCCAGATGTAGTGACCTATGGCTATAAACTTTATCTACAAATACGAACTTACACACAACACACTACTATATATATATATATATATATATATATATATATATATATATATATATATATATATATATTTATATATAATATATAATAGAACACTAAACACTATTTATGTAAATGCCCATTTTTAAGTTTGTAAAATAATAATTTGTTTTTATAAAAAATCTGGCTATGCCTATAGTACTCTTAACAAAATTATGACTAAAAATATTATGAACGTCGAGTCTCTAGATTCAACATCTTTGTGTGTCTGATAAACCCAGAGAATGAAGATATAGAATCTATATAGGCCCCCTATTATATAGAATCTAGCTCTAGTTGACTCTAGACTAGATCTAGGATAATTTCAAGTCTAGATGTTCAGCTTCATCTTACCTTGATCATGATGATTAATTTTTATCTGACTTCCTGACTTGTTAACTTAAACTTCGTCTTACTTAGCCCTTAGGCGCCTTAGCCTTAGCTTCTTCATATATGTGAATCATGAATGGAAGTGCTTGGCTCACAGTGTCACAGATCGTTCTTTAAACTATTTGAAGATCGACTTTATCTTTACTAACGACTCTAATCTATATCTAGTTTATATCTATATTTTTTATGATAATAATAGACCTAGACTCTTATACTTATAATAAAGACAAAGTTATAAGATCTAGAATCTGTATCTAGATCTATTCCCATTTGTGATTTATACACTGATTATACACTACAGATTTAATGTTTCTGATGAGCAATACTACTATCTACAGCCATGCCCATTAACATAGGCCCTACTCATGTACTAGATCTAGCTCTTTTGATCACAACTCATATCTTGCCTAGATATATACAACTGTACTAGATTGGACTAGACATTCTAATCGGTTCTATTTTCGTTTTTCATTATTCTCACATATTCTAGTAGGCAATAGGTACCAAATTGTGCTATTTATTCACTGTAGATCTAGATCTTAATTTTTCTCTTAACTACCAAAGAAGTACACAAAGGATGTTGAAAGGTACCCAAAGGGCTCTAATTGCTACCATTCAATGTGTGGAATCAAGTATTTACCCAGATACTGCCACAATATGCTCTTATTGTTTTCAAAGGAGTTTTCACACAGTGCCAGAAGCTGTATAAATACATTTAACAGTAAGTTTTTAAGTAATTAATCATTTATTTTTAAACGTTATGTAAGTCTATTTTAATTGTAAGAATCCATGTGCTATTTTATTTAAAGCTAACTTTTAGGTGAATATTTACACAATATTGTTGTTATGTTGTAAATAAAACATATTATATTCCCTCCAGCCTGTGCAGGGTATTTCTAAAGTGATAGTTTTCTCATGCAGGCCAATACCACTCTTTTGTTATCTAAGGTGTTTTCCTTCAAATTATACTTTCTTGCATAAGAATTAAATATAATATATTATGCAACAATTCTCAATTAGAAGTACAGATTAACCAGTTATCTTGGTGGAAAAGGATGTCAGATGAGTTGAGAAAATGCTTAAAGAAAGTCTTTACATAATTCTTTGAACTAAGTCACTATAAATATTTTGGAGATTTTTTAAATTTAATTAGAATTTTATTATTGCTCACATTAAAAGCAATTGTTCTTTTCTTTTCCGCAGATGTATATTTCAAGAAGAAATGATGCTTTCTTATTTCTAAGAGTTTATCAATAGGATGAATGCCACAAAACTCACATGTTATGCCAGAAACTCTTCCTACGAAACTTCCAGTAAGTAAAAAAAAAAGTAAAGTTTCCCTTTCAGACCTTGTGATCGATAGGGCAGATGATGTAAAGATCATCTGTTTCTGACCATTCTGTTGCCTACGGTTAACGAGGGTGTCATGTGGCCAGCACAGTGACCAACCGCCATTACTTTCCCCAACTAATGTCAGGTACCCATTAGAGCTGAGTGGACTCAGACTCAAATTAAAAATTCCAGTCTTCACCAGGATTTGAACCCCGGTCCCCGGTTCGGAAGCCAAGCGCTTTACCGCTAAGCCACCAGGCCTCCTTCCAGTAAGTAGGGCAGCTTAAAATTTAATACTTTTATCTTAGTGCAAAAAGAATAAAAGCTGTCTTCAAATTCTCCCTTTAAATTTGCAAAGATATGTTTATAATTTAATGTATGCAGTAAAAAATTATGTTTCAAACACTCAGTACAATATTCAATGACTCTCTTTATTTGGGTTACCTCAGCATGCTTGTGCAGAAAATTTCCAGAATTTTTTTTTAAATCTGTTCCCTTCACTTTCAAGTGCATTTAATCATTCATTAAATTTTCATAATATTACTGAATATAATGTCAAAGATTAAATATTGTTATTATTATACTATTCCTTTTTTTTTGTAATATTTTAGTTTCATAATATGTTCCCATAGCATTTTTTGTGTAAAACCTCTAATATACTTTACTATACTCCTAATATACTCTTTAAGGAAGTGTTTTGTTAGATGTTTTCAGAATTGATTTTATCCATAAAGGACTTGAACATATGGAAGTTTGGTACTATATGAAACTGAGATTGAATTGGTGACTTGTTATGAATTTAATGTATGTTGTTTCTATTCCATCAACAGTACTAGAATTTGTCCAGTGCCTGTGATCCTCTGAGTTAAAGGAGAATGTGCTCCATAATACCTGCTAGTAGCTTGCTGATAGCTGGAAGTTCATGAATACTATGTTGTCCTTGATTTGATGATTCTGAAAACTACCATTTCTTAAGACTTGAGCATTATTTCTATAATTTAAAAAAATCTTTTCAGGAAATATTGTGTTTATAATATTAAGAAAGTGAAGATAATATTGTTCTTACTAATATTATTGTTATTATTATTATTAAAATAGAAAGCACATCATTACAATATTAACTTGTCAATAAATGTTAGCATTATTCAATTTTTAGTTACATGTTCAGACTATTAAATTTTATTATTTAAATTATAGCAACTTTCTCTTTCAGTCAAGCTTAAGATACATTCCTGTAAAAAGTCTATAATAATAAGTTAATACTTCACAAAAAAAAGTGTTTGAATGGTTTTCATTTGTTTGTACATCAAATATGTATTAATATAATTATCATTTTTAGATGAAACATTAAATACTGAAGATGACCATTTCAATTTCTGATGTAGGCCTATTCTCATTTCATAAAACAAACAGAATATTATCTGAAATTTCATCCTTTCATGGTAACTGTAACTGGCTTCATAAAAAAATGGATTGATGACTTGGTTGACTATACATTTTTGTATAAATAATGCATCAATGAATGTAGCTTATACTGTTCTTTTCCTCATCTTGAAAAGTGCTGACTGATAATTTGCTGTTGCATTTTGTTTTCATAAGTCAATGACTCATGATACTCTAAATGACAAATATCTTCTACTCATTACAATAGCACATTTCCATGCTGTTTGTCTAAGTGGAAGCAGATAAAATTTGTTCCTCTATTTGCTGCCAAATCTCAAAATTCCTGAGCAGCTGAAAAAAAAAAGAAAAGAAATTCAAACTAGTTTAGACATGTTATAAATATATGTTACAAATATATATATATTTGCTAATAAAAAATGTAAGACTACTTTATGTTACAACAATGGACAGCATCTTTAAAGCTGATTTCAATGCAATCACAAGAAATAATTTTTTCTCTACAATTAGGCCTGCTTTAATTATTTTTTTTTAATGTAAATAAATTTTATGCATAGGATTAAATATAACATGTACTTAAGGAGATTTTTTACCTATTATTTCACAATTACAAGTAATTTAAAGTGATACATGTATTGATAACACAATGTTATTGGAGAAAGTAAAAAAAAATCTCACTTTTAGTAGATCCCTTTCAATTTGAAAGTTAGTGACAATCAAATCAGGTTTTTGGAAGTAGTATGCTCCTTTAATAAAAAAAAACAACAAACGAAAAATGCATTATAAAAAGTTTTCGCTTTAAATAAAATTTCTCTTGGGTGACTTGAGTAGAAAGTAATAGAAATATGAACTTCATTTAGCAATATGCTCACACTAAGCAGAAGTGGGTTTTACTAGTGAAAATTGTCTGTCCAAATAAGCTATTGAAACTACTGTCAGCTTCACATGATAGGAACTGTAAAGTTTGACAGTTCTTCCTCTAAGACTTTTAGGTACCGGTATTATCTATCAAGAGCAGGGTAAAACAAGGATGGGTTTTGGCCATCAACACTATTCAGAATTGTTTCGTCTGTAATCTCATAGCGCCTTGGAAGATGGAGTATATATCCACAGTAGATCGAATGGAAGGCTTCTTAAACTGGCTTGACCAAAACGAGGAGACGACATTAGGGAACTGATGTTTGACGACGATGTGACTCTCACTACCATTCGCAGTCATGATTACAAAGGCTAGTCAATACTTCGACAGCTGCAGGTCAATAGTTCAGTCTTACAATAACTCTCACCAAGACAGAAAAAAGGGCATAAAAAGTCAACATCATCAAACTCCATTTGAGTGAGGGCTTGAGAGGCTCAAATCTTCTCTTGCAAAAGCTCTGGACAGAAACCCTGCTGTATTGCGTAGTGCATATATGTCACCATACAGATCGAGAATTTTTGGTTTCTCTGACCTGTTGAGACGGAGATCAGCAAGTCTGGGGCAGTCAAACAGAATATGAGGCACGGGGGCACCGGGATTCGAAATTTGGCCATAGCCGTGAGTGGCGTGAGAAACATGAGGCAACAGGACAGTGGCCTGTCCTGCACTGTGTTATAATAACTTGCTATAAAACATCACAGAATGTACTTTTTCTATTTTATCAACGACACCATCTAAATGCCAAACATACTTTTCTTACATTTTTCAACTCGGAGAAAATTTTACATCTAGACTTATTACCTTTACTTTAGGCCTACACATAATATATGACTTTTTTAAAACTTTTAAACGAAAGGTCATTTTAGCCTATTATAGTAAGAGCATATAGATCTAAATGTACCGGGTTATCCTTCTGAATAAGTCTTTTTATTTGGTTTATATAGCCTATATATATAGGCTATGCTCTCACAAGAACCTCAATTCAATCAATGTTGTAAACAAGAAAATACACGAAATACAGGCTTGTCTAATTAGTCTATATTGGCTAAGAAAATCAGCTATAAAGCTTTACAGTTATAGATCTAAGTCAGAAATTGATTTATGCACACTTACCTCTGTAACTTCTTCTTTAACAATTCAGTTTCCATTCATGATTTGCTGTAAAAGTGGTGGTAAAAATCTTCGGGAATGGTTTCTTTATATAGTAAAAAAAAATCTACCGGAAGTCAATTTACCACGCAACCAAGGACGCCTCCGTGAACGGGACTTGTTTATTGAAGAATATAGGCCTAGTGCGTAGAGTTGGCAGTCCATGTAATATATAGTCTATGCAATAACATACAAAACTTCATTCTTATCTTTGCACGGGGTAAGCCATTAGCAAAAGGGATTTGACTAATGTTTAGTCATAAGAAAGTTTCAATATATTGCTTAGTTCCCCGAGTTCCAAAGATAGAACACCAGACTTCAATGAGAAAAGTCAATAAGGGTATATGAATATGTTAAGGATAATCTTTCTGTAATTTCAAAACAAAGTATTGAACCCCAACACTAGTTGTTGTGCTCAATTGTAGCTTGATTCAATAATACAATGATGCCATAGCAAGGATTTCAAATTTTATAGTGTTTTAATCTAACAAACGTGTGATTTAATAATAATAATAATAGTATTAACAAGGCTTGTCTTGGAGTCCGAGGATTAATTTTGGAGTGCAGTTATTTCACGTGGCTACGCAGATCCAGCTGCGACCTAAATATTTTGCAAAATCCAGAGCAGGCATAACTTTTGTCCGTCCGTGGTCGATTTAAATTCTCTTTTCTTGGTCCTCGGCCGTAGATTTTCCTTAGGTCTCAAGTGTGTATCCAGCGGCTTTTGTAAGTTATCTGCAGCTGTATCGTTCTGAAGTTACGTGCCACCAGGTGCTCTCGTCCATATCTATGTCAGTGAAGGCAAGTTGGCGCCTAGGCTTTTCTCGATAGCGTTATGTGGCACCTCTGTTACGCCGACCATCTTTTAGCTAACCAAAAAAAGACTGCCTTAGGCATGCGTTTGTCCCACAAATGGTATACATGCCCTGCCCATTGTAACTGTCGGACGATAAGAAGTCCCTCAATCTGTCCGTAACGGCGTTTGCAAGAACATCGCTGTTTTTATACATTGAAGTACAACATGGTAGAAGTCCTTAAAGGTATGCCAATGCCGTAGCATTTTTAAAAATTCTTTTTAACGATGATAAATTGTATCTTTATTTACCTTTTACTGGTTTGATAAACATGCTCTGGTAACTCTTACCTTTTGTACAGGCTGGTAATTGATATCCCGGCTTGCATCCGTTATAGCATTCTCCAGTTCGAGAGTTACATTTAATCTCATGGCACTTTTCACTACATTTTTGACTACAGTTGATACCCCACGAGTCATCTGAGCATTCTGTAAATAGAACTTGTAGTTAAATCTTTAGTATTTTGTTTCTTATAGGGTTAAAATAAACACTTGAAACTGAAACAACAAACACTTTGATAATGTAAACATGTAAGCAAGATTCTTTATTCAGCCATCTTGGCTTTCGGTATGTGTCCCAAAGGTAGGGGCATAACTCTTCCTACACTACATCTAAACAAGGAGAAATGGGGAATGATATTTACTAGTATGTAAATGGACCGAGGGAACATTCCATCAACAAAATTAGCAAACAAATAGAAAAGAAAAAAAAATTATAAAAAAAAAAAATGTAATGAAAATATCTTCAATTATTAAACCTCAAATATATAAAATAATTTTTAAAAAATTAATTTGATTCAATTAGGGTATCTAATCAGTGACACCGTCAGATGCTATATCTAAAAAAACATGCAATTTCTAATTCGGCCAGCAGAGAAGGTTTATTTGTAAGATTATTTATTGGTAGACTTATAATATGGACATCTAGATTTAACACTAGACTTAAAGTTTGATTTAGAACCCTTAAGATCTAGTCTAGATGTACTTCAAGATCTAGGACGTAGTTGTGATAAATATTAGATTGACGTAAAAATACAAGCAACGCTTATAAACTAAAAAAAAAACTGAAGCAGCTTCAAATTTACTCAGTTATCTCATGTACGCTAATACGGCTAACTACGCCATGTTGGCTCTAGACCTAGATACAGTCTCTAGCCCAATTTAAAAAAAAAAAAAACTACTTTAAAAAAATATAACGGTCAAACTAGAATTTTCCCCGCGTGACTAACGGGCTAGTGATTCTTTTCTCAGCGATGTACATCAACAGTTACATTTCTAGAAAAAATCGTTAGAGCCGTTTTTGAGATCAGCGGTCCGCTCACCCACCCAGGTTCCATGAATGAGTGACTTGAAAAGAGGTATATTAAAAAAAAGAAGTATCAAATAAAGAATAAAAAAAAACATTTTGGGAAAAAAAAGTAAATTTATTTTAAAAGAAAAATGTTAACATATGAAATTGACTAGTTAGCCAAGACATAATATTGAAAAAGATAATATGGAAATTATTATGTTCTAAAAACAGAAATGTAATTTTACATGAATAAGTCTCATGTAGTATTCAGTTAAACATAACCATAACAAAAATATTCCAAAACATTATTACAATATCATCTATGTATGAAATAATGTATGTGTATGAAATGTATGAAATAATAATGTCACCGCACTGTAAAAACTTTAATTTCAGAGGACAAGGAAACAGCCTTGATTGAAGCGACAGATAAGAAAATCAATGCAGCTCGCAAAAGCTCCACTTGGAATAGATTGCCCAGAATGCAGCCAAATTTTCCAGACTCATATAAGCCTCCTAAGACTCTAGGAAAGGACTTAAACTGCAATGTAAAAATGCCCTCAGCATCGTAGATGTCATTAGTGGTCACCATTGAATGTACGAAGTTGGCGTTAGGTATTGGAAATGACAAACATTTTAATTCACTAAAACAAACAATAATGTGGTTCTTCAAACTATGTAACATCCTCAAATTAATCATTATAGTTGTCTGTTAACCCCATAGGTCACCAACCAGCTTCCCCCTGGCGTCTTGGCTCTGGATACATTGCTCGTAGCAAAATCTATAATAATCACTTGCCTACAAAACCTTATGAAGTGATAGTGTGATTATTATAATCACTTCATAAGGTTTTGCAGGAAAGTGATATTCAAAAATTTGCTTTTTAAAGAGTAAAGAAGACATTCAGACAAGATCGAAAGATATTTCCTATTAAGATGGTTGAAAAGGCGGATTGGGACAGGTAAAAAATAAAAAGGCCTTAAATATCTATACCCCGTTTAAAATGTTGACTTTTACCAGTTTCACAGTAAAGACGGTCACTGAATCCATTGCATCCTTGGTCACACAGTCCAGTTTGAGTGTTACACGTCACTTCACATCTGTCACTGCAGGGATTAGAACAGTTCACACCCCAAGTCCCATTCCTGCAAACTGCACACAAAAGTACACATTTTTTTTCCTATAATGATTTAACAATCTTCCTTTCTGAAAGAACGCTGAAATTCGCAAGTCAAAACTATAGCTGAAAATAAAACGAGCTATGTGGTTATGGGTTGTATATAACATTTGTGTATGAATTTAAAATCTTTCGTTAAATATAGTAATAGAGCCCCCTTTCCCCTTAAATCAACTTTGCCAAGCTAAGATTTTTTTACTGAAAACTATCCTTGTTTTTACTAAACCTTTGCACAAGTCACACATTCATGGAACCTTTGGGTGAGCAAGGGGAGGTGGTAGTGATTCGCGAAAATTTTTCCAACAATTTTTCTAGAAATTTGAAAGTTGGTGTTGGTGTATGTATATTTTTGGGAAAAGAATTACTAGCTTGTTGGCCACACTGGGAAAACTCTAGTTTTACCGTTATAATTTTTTGAAGTATAAAAAGAAATTAATTTAAATTTGGCTAGAGAACTAGAAAACATTTATCTATACTGTAAAGTAGAATGTGAGGTGTATGTATGTTACTTATAGACATCAAAACCGCTTGACCAATCTTGATAAAACTAGGCAGGAATGTTCCTTGGGTACTAACTTAGACCGTAGTGTATGTATTGTAGCCATAAAACAAACTTAAGACCCTCAAAAAAAAAATAAAGTTGTCCCACTCTATTACAGCTATAGTATTTTATGGATCTAGGCCATGTCTACAATGTTGACATGAGAAAAGATCGAAAGGATTTAGACCTAGATCTAATTTTAAGAAATACACTTTGCGCAGATAGTTTTTTACTTTGACACATGAAAATACAAAAGAAGATCCATTGATTTCATTATATAATAAAAGTAATATTCAATTTTGTGTTTCAAAAGCATTTTTTACATAAATTAGTTCTTTATATCTGTGACTACAGATTTCCTGACGAACATTCTTTCATTAGACAATACCGTAATGAATCGCGTACTAAAATTAATTCGTTTAATTGTTTACTTTATAATCCCATCTCTATCTAAAACTCTAATTCAACTCTAAGATGATAAAACTTCTCTTCGCACAGATAGTTTTATACATTAACACATGAACATACTAATTATAGTCCATTCATTTCATATTTTGATCAAATAAACATTCAAATTTGGTTTTTTAAAGCATTTTAAGAGACTACATTCGTTTACGAAAGCTGCGAAGTCGAGTTGAGATAGGCCTAGATCTATATTCATTCATGAATCCCGTACTAAAAATTATTTCGTTTAATTGTTCACTTTATAATCCCATTCCTTTAACAAAGATATCGCTCTTTTCGTTTTTAATAGATATTTATGTATCGGCTTCGGGTAAACCAATTTTCGCAAAACTAATTTTATTTTCGTAGCGAAAGAAAAAAAACTTGAAAGGATCATTAGCTAAGTTTAACATACATCTAAATCCAATCCACTAGATTAGTAAACACAAACTTAGACCCGCAGGCCGCGGGTAATGTCAGGCTAGTGTTGAATAAACTATACGTACTTCATCATGTGGGCCCTTTTAATTGAAGATTTTAATACAAGTAATATTTAGCAGCATCTGTCTTCTAAGTCTAGATTTAAAAAGGCAAATCATTGGAATATTTTAAAGTGTAGTAGATTTGACCAGGAATTTCCTTCGATGTGGTAATTAGGGCGGAGGTAAAGATTGTTCTTATTTTGAAATCTAATATTTACTACTGGTGTGAGACATGGGTGCATCCTAGACATCGACAGCATAACGAGGAGAGAAATGAATCCGACTGACTTTGGCATTCCATCGCGTGAACAGAATCGAATGACGGACTTGGACTTAGCCAACGACCCGGGGCTACTAGTAAATGCATACAAGAAATGACGGAGAGCCTAGATAGAGAGGCACCCAAAATTTGGCCTCCGCATAAACTTTCATAAAACTAAAATTGTACGAGCGTGATTTAAGACAAATGAAGTCTCCGTCAGACTTTGGAGAAATAGCGTGTTGCAGAGGCAAGTGAAGTGATCTTCTGAGTTTCTGAAATGCATAAATACCCTTGGTGCAGAAGTTTCCGACTAAGACCTTGCTGGGCAGCTTGTTGCGCTCCCACATAGTCCCCCAACCAGATCCAGCCAACGAAAATATTGTTTTAATCCATTGACGACCAAGGCAGCAAGCAATACGCTATGATTCCGGGCTCTTGAAATTTCTATCAATTGTAGACTATGTGTCCATTTACATTTCAATATATGTAATAAATATTAATAAAATGTAATGCACGACTGATAATAGGTAGCTGAGGTTAATATATATATATATATATATATATATATATATATATATATAAGCGTATTATAAGTATATTAATTAGTTTGGATCAGTCATATAATTAAATATTTGATATTTGTAATGAGTCTCAGACGAAAATTAATAAAGAGGACTAATTCAGCTTATAACACCACTTAAGTACTATTTCTTTCCCTTGGAAAGAGTAATAATTCAGTTTATACCACCACTTCAGCAAAAATTTCTTTCCCATGTTTGACATACCAAACAAAATAATTAATTACAAATAATAAATTAACTAATTGGCTTCTTTTTTTTCCTAATGTGATTCTTGTGTTTTCAATTAAAGAAATAATTGTGCAAAATTTCAGCTTGAGCCGAGATTGGCTGTGGAAGAAATAACGTGTATAGACTATTGGCCAGACAGACAGACAGAGCGAGTTAATATAAGCTTTGTAGAGATACTGTTTTACGTGAGAGAATCTCATCTATTCTGATGCTCTTAAATAGTTGACCTTAGAGTGGTGGCTAAAACAAATTTAAATGTCTTCTTCCCAATGTTCTAATACATTTTGTAGCCCAGTAATAAATTAACTTCAGAACCTGGGGGGTTCTGGGTTCGATTCTCAGTGAAGACTAGGATTCTGATTTTTTTTTTTATTTTTAGGGGGCACCTGAGTTCACCCTACTTTAATGGTTGCCTGACTATAGTTGGGGAAAGTAAAGACGGTTGGTCGTTGCGATGGTCACATGAAACCCTGCACGTTAACCATTGACCAAAGAAACAGATGCCCTAAACATTATCTGACCTATAGATCGCAAGATCTGAAAGGGGAACTTTACTTTGACTTTACTTTACCCCACGAAACACCTTGGTGACGACACTCGGGAGACACGAGAAGCTGCTAAAGTATAATATCTCATCTCTTAGACGTACAGCATCCCTACCTGTATCACACTGCGGTGGGTTACTGTATCCAATACATACAGTGTAAAGTCTAAAGTATAATATCTCATCTCTTAGAAGTACACCATCCCTACCTGTATCACACTGCGGTGGGTTACTGTATCCAATACATACAGTGTAAAGTCTAAAGTATAATATCTCTTCTCTTAGAAGTACACCATCCCTACCTGTATCACACTGCGGTGGGTTACTGTATCCAATACATACAGTGTTACATACTCCAGTATCTCTATCACAGTTGTCAGGACATGAAGGTGGACATTGTTTACTACAGGGTAGACTCCAATAACCAGCTGGACACTCTGATTAACAAAATATTTTAAAAGAATTGTTATACATTCATTCATTTAATATGGATAAACTATTAAAGGTAAATAATTTAAACCTTATTTAATGATTGGTATGGAATACACAAATAGGTTTGGGTGGCTGAGAGATAAAGCTATTGACTTCTGTATCGACGGTTCTCGAGTTCGAATCCTGCTGAAAACTGGGATTGAATTGGGGTTCTCATACTCCCCTAATGCCCTAAGTCCACTTTGCTCTAATGGGTACCGGTCCTACCTGACATACGCTGCGAAAGTCAAGACGGTTTGCTTTTGTGTTGGCCTCATGAACCACTTCTCAAGGCCATAAGAACAGATGAGCTTTACATGGTCTAACCCTAGAGATCGCAAGGTTTAACAGGGATAAATTTACGGACACAGGAATAAATGAAGTGTCATTTTCCTTTCGTTTGTTCTTCCTTTACTTTATACAGATGTTATATCAACACAGTCTGTCTGGAAAAAAAGGTTGAACATATTAATTCTCCCACACCCTTTCTCGGATCCAATTTAAACATTTCACATTTATTCATTGGCATAGAGAAGTCATGAATAAATTTATTTTTTTTAAATTCCAATTAGTCAATTAATTATTTAGTTTGATGTCAACAAGGGAAATTAATCCTTCAGTGTTCACATATATGCCTAAATATTATGGTTTCGTCCCCTAAGAAAATTGAATATTTATTTAAATTTAAAAATTATATATATTGTTGCTTACGAACCGTGAATCTATTAAAAATTAACCAATTAATCAATTAATGTATGGTATTTATTATTTTTTTTTTTTTGGTTTTATATTGCATTAGGGAATTATTTGGATATAAGAGCGGATTTTTTTCCCTCAGATTAGCTTTTAAAAATAAATAATTTTTTTATTATATTTTGCTTCTATTTTGGGAGGGGTGGGGGGTAAGTACATGTTAAAATGAAGAAGTTTAAGATGCTTTACAAAAACGTAACGTTTGTATTATTCTTGTGTGTCAGTGCTCATAAAGTGGCGTATCTAGGGGAATGCTTGGGGTACGGACCTATGTTTTTTTTTTGTTTTTTTTTTCAGAAATGGCAGAAATATTTATTGAAACATAAATATGACATAAATTATGAACACGATCTTGCAGGTAATGTAGGAAAACAACTTTTATAGAGAGATTATTAACAACGGGAATGGTTGAAGCCGGGTTGTAGAAACCACCAAATCTAACCCCATCATGTGATACCAACCTTAGCTGTGCTTAGGACTGCAATGTTGCGGTGTGACAGAATTAAGCGATGAAATGATTATTTGATTTTTTTGGATGATTAAATCCATATTATGCGGAAGTTGTTTTTGACTCGTTTATGTTATAATGTTGATAATAATCTTTATGCCTGATTATATGACTTAATTTACTTGACTAAGTTCATTTCACTCAGTGGAGCTTAGGAGCAAAACAGCGCAGACATCGTTCTAGACAATGTTCCTCAACAGTCACCTTGCCCTTCTATTATTTAGGTCAACCAGACATTATCGCCTTATACATATAACGGTTATTTGTATTGGTGCCGTAAACTCCAAATGCACAACTCTGTTGCTTTAACCTTACAGTAACTAAGATAGCTAGGACCTATAAATATTTTTAAATAGTTAAGTTCCACTTTCAGGGGGCAGATGATGTAAAGGTCATCTGTTTCTGTGGCCCACGGTTAACGAGGGTGTCCAGTACAACTTCCTTTACTTTTGTCCGACTAATGTCAGGTACCCATTAGAGCTGGGTGGACTCAGAGGCGCCCTAAAGATCCCAAAAAGTAATAATCCCAGTCATCACCAGGATTCGAACCCGCGACCCTGGTTCGGAAGCCAAGCGCTTTACCACTCAGCCACCGCGCCTCCCTACAAATAATAGAAACGATTATTTAAATATTAACATACATAATCCTTACCCTAACTCTAAATTTAAAAAAAAGATATATTTGCTTTGTAAACATCGTCAGGATATTTCTATTTTTCTTGCTTGTCCTTAACGTACATACTCAAATTGCAAAAAAAAACAAACTCTTAATATTTTGCCTATGTCTTACTTTAAGAAACTTATCTGTAGCGAACGCAATGGATGCAATAGCGTCTCTTTAATACTAACCTCCTAAAGATTGAACTTCACATAGTATAAGAGAGCTCTCTTCTCCTTGCAGACTTAAAGAGATTAAGGCGACAGGTTGGCTCACACTACCATTCAGAGTGACGTTATAGACTTGACCAAAAGGGTTAGTCACAGCCTGGGAAACTCCAACAACATTCTTATCGATGTCGAATGTTCGAATTACAAGTCGAACGTTCGATAAGTACCGATTATCTAAATTAGCTAAAAACAAACAAACATTGAAATTCATTGACAAATACGTCAACAGTAAACAAAAAAGTGATCTAAATATAGTTCTAATATTTAATGTTGGCATTTACATTTTATATATAGTACTAAACTTTAATGATTTATACAAAAGTATGATATTTTATGTTTTTACACATACTTCGATTCGGTCACGAAGTTTCCACCGATTAGTCAAATGTTTGGTGAATGATGCGGTCAGAAAGGTAGGTTTTGATAGTTTTACCATAAATTTCAAAATCTATGAGGTACAAGCTATCAGCAACCACAATTCTAACTCCTTTCATACAAAATGGACGTGTCAGGGGTCAAAGCTATCAAAGACCACAATCCTAACTCCTTTCATACAAAATGGACTTGTCAGTGGTCAAAGCTATCAAAGACCACAATCCTAAATCCCTTCATACAAAATGTACGTGTCAGGGGTCAAAGCTATCAAAGCAACCACAATCTTTACTCTTTTCATACATTATAGTACCAGGTGATCGAGCATCGCTCGGTTGAATAATTTCTTACAGAAAAGATATATACCCAAAGTCATTTGGGGCATATATTTATAATTACTTGATCTAGACATTCGAGATCAAGACCTAGTCTAGATTCGAGGTCTAGATGTCCCTTGTAATGTGTCCACTATTATGTTGTTTATAAAGAAAATTATGTAAATAAAAATAAGTTTTGTAAATTAAATTAAATGCATTTATATTTTGGGTGTAATTGTTTTTACAGCTTACTGCAGCAGTACCTTGGACGACAAATCTTTGTATGACGTAGACGCTCTGTAAAGAAATATTTAAACTGGGGGACCTCTCAGGATTTGTACGTGCGCACATTGCACCGTCACTTAGCCGCTTCCCATCAACGGCTTGGCTTGCGTGATATCTGCCATATACGCTTCCATATGTTGACGTCTGCACAGCTTTCTGTTTGTATGCAATATTTCTTCCTGGAAACAAGAATGAAAAGCCTAATTCACTTGTATGAGTTATATAAACCTTCAAGGTCAGAGAAAAAAAAATAAAATTAGAAAAATAGATAAAAAAAAACAACAACAAACTTATAGTAAATGAAATTGCATCGATTATTTTGGCACTTTAGCCACTAAGCTAATTTAGTTACATATTAAAATCCATTTGTGTTGAGAGGAAAAGAGGGAGGGCTATGATAGATAGATAGATAGATAGATAGATAGATAGATAGATAGAAAGATTGATAGATAGATAGATAGATAGATAGATAGATAGATAGATAGATAGATAGATTGATAGATAGATAGACAGACAGACAGACAGAAAGATAGATAGATAGATAGATAGATAGATAGATAGATAGATAGATAGATAGATAGATAGATAGATAGAAAGATAGATAGATAGATAGATAGATAGATAGATAGATAGATAGATAGATAGATAGATAGATAGATAGATAAAATTATAAATAGATAAATAGATAGACAGATAGATAGATAGATAGATAGATAGATAGATAGATAGATAGATTTAAAGATAGATAGATTTATAGATAGATAGATTTATAGATTTATAGATAGATAGATAGATGCATGGATAAGTGGATAGATAGATAGATAGATAGATAGATAGATAGATAGATAGATAGATAGATAGATAGATAATTTAATAGATTAGTAGATATACAGACAGATAGAGTACCACCTACCTCCACTAATATAAAAAGAGCATAATGATGTTAAATTTCCAACTAAATTTAAAATGGTGATCTTCACATTATCATTGCATCGTACGTCCATTGTTTCTTTAGCTTGTAGGGAATACGTCTCGTTCAAACAAGATCTCATAATTTTACTATTTTCTGGAATGAACTGGAGATTTATCCTCGATAGAGATTCTGTTAGATATATAGTGACGTGTCATGATAGTATTTGAGGATACCTAAAGTTAGAAGTCAATGTATTGAGAGAGTTTCACAATAAACTAAATGATGATGCCAAGAATGCTAAATTAAAATCCCAAACCTAAAAATAAATAAAATCTACAAATGAAAGATTCTTAATAATTTGATTCTGCGGCACTGAAAGGTACACAATAAGTATGTTTAAAATTTAAACAAGAAAAACTTGTAGAAAATATTTTTTTATAAAAGAAAATACCTCCATCGTCGATCTTCAAATATAATAAAAATAAGTAAAAAAAGAAAATAATAGAATTAATTCGAGTATCGAACCCTTGACACCGTCAATTACTTGACTGCCCCAGACTTGCTGATCTCCGTCTCGACTGCTCTGGGAAACCAAAAATTCTCGACCTGTATGGTGACATGTAAGCACTACGCAAAACAGCAGGGTTTCTGTCTAGGTTTTTGAAATAGAGGATTTAACCCTCTCAAGCCCTCACTCAAATGTAGTTTGATGATGATGATGATGATGATGATGATGATGATAGCATTGGTGTTGAACTACCGCATTTCATGAATGGGTCAGCAGGGATGACGATATTAACTGGTATGTCTATTGTATGGACATGTAGGTCTAACACTACACCAAAAGTTATAATTGAAAACTAATTTAAAATTAACTTAAAAATTTAAAAATATAAGACTTTAGACCTACTTCTAGATCTAGAATCTAGATGTAATGTATATTAGATTTACGTAAAAATGTAAGCAACACTTATAAACTTCAATTAAATTTAAGCAACTGTAAATTTACTTTTAATTGCATAATTACGGTCAGACGTCTGACTTCGCCATGTTGGCTCTAGACCTAGATAGATTTGTCTCAAGACAAATTGACATTTATTTATTTTTTTAATTTAAAAATCATAGCGGTCAAACTTAAATTTTTTTCCCATATGGCTAACAAGCAAGTAATTATTTTCTGAGAGATATAACATCAACTGTAACATCAACTGTAACATCAACTGTAACATCAACTGTAACATCAACTGTAACATCAACTGTAACATCAACTGTAACATCAACGGTAACATCAGCTGTAACATCAACGGTAACATCAACGGTAACATCAACTGTAACATCAACGGTAACATCAACTGTAACATCAACGGTAACATCAGCTGTAACATCAACTGTAACATCAACTGTAACATCAACTGTAACATCAGCTGTAACATCCACTGTAACATCAACTGTAACATCAGCTGTAACATCCACTGTAACATCAACTGTAACATCAACTGTAACATCAGCTGTAACATCCACTGTAACATCAACTGTAACATCAGCTGTAACATCCACTGTAACATCAACTGTAACATCAACTGTAACATCAGCTGTAACATCAACTGTAACATCAGCTGTAACATCCACTGTAACATCAACTGTAACATCAACTGTAACATCAGCTGTAACATCAACTGTAACATCAACTGTAACATCAGCTGTAACATCAACTGTAACATCAACTGTAACATCAACTGTAACATCAACTGTAACATCAACTGTAACATCAACTGTAACATCAACTGTAACATCAACTGTAACATCAGCTGTAACATCAACTGTAACATCAACTGTAACATCAACTGTAACATCAACTGTAACATCAACTGTAACATCAACTGTAACATCAACTGTAACATCAACTGTAACATCAACTGTAACATCAACTGTAACATCAACTGTAACATCAACTGTAACATCAACTGTAACATCAACTGTAACATCAACTGTAACATCAACTGTTATATTTCTAGGGAAATCTTGCAGTATACGAGATTAACGTCCATCCACTATGAAGAAGTGACATAGCAGCAAAATTTTTTTTTTTAAACTACCGGATACGCCAAAACGATTGTAACATATCTATTAGCCGCCATGTATGAAAATCTAAAAGTATTTTATTACAAGGTTTATAATTTGAGAAGATTAAACTGACCAGGGTCAGATACCACTATCCTCGTCCAGGTCAGAGGTATGGAGCTTGTATCTCTCCACTTCACTTCTATGGAGTCCAGTTTATTGTTGGTGTTACATGTACAATCATTGCCATCTGTCAGCCATCCTATGTCAGCGTTGATTGGATTGGTAATGAACGTTGCTCCTAGCGAGTTAGCCAAATCTTCTGTGAATTTAATAAACTTGTTTTAGTTTTTACACCAGTCATTCTGCTTCGTTTAATAACAAAAAAAAAAAATTTAGAAAGAGAGTTTGTGTTTTTACACAAACTCATATGCGGCACCCAGGTGTTCATCTGATAAGCAATAACATGAAAAAAGGACGTTTAAATTTTTCCGGCACAAATATCAGAAGAGATGAAGTACAATTTATCTAAAATCACAATCCTTTCTATTTCCATACAAATAAACATAGCTAAATTTTCTAAGCTGCTGCTGTCGTTATTATAATGTTTTAGAATATAATATGTTACACATGTTTCGGATATCATTTCAGATTCTGAAGAAAACTACATTCTAGCCCAACCTTACCGAAGAACGACGTGGGATGCCAACAGGCAAGTGTTCTCACCTGAGACCTCCGATAACACTGAACGATACGCCTGAGCAAATACCACACGAGGAAGTGCGGTGACTGAGCTGCAATGTGTACCTGGCATTAGTTGGGGAAAAGTCAAGGCGGTTGGTTGTTGTGCTGGCTGCATGACACACACACAGAAACTGAGAAACAGATGACCCATCATCTGCCCTAAAATCCACAAGGTCTAAAAGGGAAACTTTACTTTTTTTAAATACTAGCCTTTACATTTATTTCATTTTTTAATACTTATAAGTATTCAAAGATCATTTAATAAGTCTCTTGTTCATAGGGAAAACCGTTAACATTATTAAACTGCATGGTTAGGACAGATGTACACTGAACTATATACATCACAATCAGTTCATTGAATGCTTATAAGTTAACTCCTTGATAAAAAAAGAGCGAGATAAATTGGGAAATTAGATACCCTCGTGTCGCGTCCACTTACACTTTGAAATTACCTTGAATAGGTTTGGGCTGTGTCACAGATTACATTATAGAATTGTTTGTACATTTCACTTTTTGAAAGTAATATAAGCCCTCGACATGAGTCTCGGGATTTAATCCTCAAATTTAGACACTTGACTTTCAAGTCAGGATTTACCCAAGGGACGTAATTAGTATGTTTGAAATCTATTGGTTGATTTGAATTTAAACAAAGACATTTTTGAAAAGAGTTAGCGCCAGAGAATTGGCGGTAGTAAAAGAGTCGATAAAATAACTTGTTAGTAGAAAGTCACGTTTCTGAGAGCTCTGTTTTAAAAGCCTTTGTAATGTATTTGAGCCTGTTTGATTTGTAATTTGTACATAAGCTGTACTTACGTTATATTTAAATAAAGTTCCAGAGTTTTGTTTTATCAAAGAAGCTTTCATTGTGATTCTAGATCGTCATTTATTCAACTATTGAATTCAAGTAAAATCCCCGGCATAACAACACATCGTAACATCGTGCATGTTGTTGCATCAGGCACCTGTGTTGTTACATATGGCACTCTCCGACTAATAAAAGTTCATGGACAACTTTTAACGAAATTTATTCAAGATCTAGGACCAATTTCTAAAACTCTTCAAAGGAACTTCATTCTTATTTAACGGAGGACAGAATTTCTGTGTTTGACAGGTCAGTTGGTTATCGATAATTCTTTTATAAAGATTTTCGTTAGAGTTACGTCTAACTCACGAAATCTTATTATATGTAATTGGCAAAAGGAATAAGACCAATATACATAATAACTGGCATTATTAAAAGACCAGTAAAGCAAATAACTGGCAATAAAAAAGACCAGTAAAGCAAATAACTGGCAATATAAAAGACCAGTAAATCAAATAACTGGCATCATAAAGAAGACCAGTAAATAATCATTTGTGCAGCACAAAGTAAACAGAAGACCAGATTTAACCAACTGTTAAACCAGTAAAAAGTACATCGGCTCAATAGATCTATATATCAATCATACGACTCCAGTAACTACAAGTCTACTGTCAAGAATTTATAAGCAAATTGAGGCTTCAAGAACTTTTTCATTATATTATTATTATATCTGAGATAAAGCCAAAATCCAGATATTGAACATTTTGCTCCAATACAAGAAACTAACAAAAAAAAAAAATTAAATATGGCTTCCAGTTATAGAACACAACGATTCTTCGAATTGATAGAATTAGCCAAAGAAAAGCAAATCCCAAAGCCAGACCAGTGGCAGTGGGCAGAGAAACAAGAAGAAAAAGAATATCAAGAGCAAGAATCTGAAAAACAAAGGCAAGAATCCGAAAAACAAAGGCAAGAATCTGAAAAACAAAGGCAAGAATCTGAAAAACGCATGCAATTAGAAGAAAAAAAATTGCAAGACGCCGAAAAACAAAGGCAAGAATCTGAAAAACGCATGCAATTAGAAGAAAAAAAATTGCAAGACGCCGAGAAACAAAGGCAACATGAAAAAGAAAAAATGGAATTCGAAAAACAAAAGAATGAAAATAAAGAAAGCATTCAAATTCAAGGTCACTCAAATATGTTTGACAAATACAGATTAATGAACAAAATATCGGCTTTCAACGAAAACATTGACAATATGGACTCGTATCTCATAAGATTTGAAGAAATAGCTACAACATCCGGTCTACCTGAAGCACATTGGTCGAGCTCACTCCTTACCCTCTTGACTGGCAAAGCTGTCAACATTTGCTAACAACTGTCCATCAATGAACGCAGCTCTTACTCTGATATCAAGGAAGCTCTACTGCGTCAATACGGAGCAACTTCAGCCAACTATAGAAAGAAATTCTATAATGAAAGGCCACAGCAAAATGATGATCCTCAAATTTTTGTAGCTAATATGTCAATGTGGTTTGATAGATGGGTATCCATGGCAAAAATAGAAGAAAGTTACCAAGCTCTTCGTCAACATATTATTATCGACAACATCACCCATGCTCATTCAGAAGATATTCAATCCTACATTATAGAGAGAAATCCTACTGATATCCAGACATTAACCAAGATCATTAGACAATATAAAGCAGCCTATCCAAACAAGTCAGTCAAACCATCTGTTGAAGAAAATTTTGTCTGTTTTGCTCAAGACAAAAATGCAAGATATAAGTCAGATGACAAAATCAAATGCAACAAATGTCATAAACTAGGGCATTTCACGTCTCAATGCCGCAGCAGAACCACAGAATGTTCATATTGTCATAAAAAAGGTCACCAAACTCATGAATGTTGGAAAAAACAGGCAGTCTCCAAAAATCAAAATTTTGATAGACCCACATCACCAACTCAAAGATACAGCAATAGAGAGCAATACAATCTCAACAAAGCACCTGGAAATAATAAACCAGATAACAAACCTCGCTACAGAAGTCATTCACAAGACTCCAGACCACAATATATGCCAAACAGAAGCCCATATAACAGAAGCTATTACAATGAGCATTCAACTATGACAGTCATTGCAAAATCCAATGGTCTCAAATATTATCCAGGCTTTGTAGGAGACAAGAAGGTGGAAGTTCTTCGTGACACCGGAAGCACGTCCACATTAGTACATGAACGCTTCGTACACGCAAACCGTTTCACAGGCAACCACGTCCAAGCCACTGCATTCAACGGAACTGTCAGCAAATTACCTGAAGCCATCATTTATGTTACTACACCATTCTTCAGTGGTCAAACAAAAGCATTAGTAACACCCAATCTACCAGTGGACCTAATCATTGGAAACATAGAAGGAGTTAAAGAATGCACTCCTCAAGAACTTACTGAATGGACAAATGCCATAGAGCAAGGTCAAAAATGTTTAGCAGTAATGACAAGATCCATGTCCAGACAACAAGAACATTTGGCACATGAACAAGTTAGCCAAAATAATCACATGGCTACCTCAGTTACTCAAGTTATGCAGAATGCAACAGAACCAGTTACTAGTCCAGTAGCCAGCAACAATCAAGAACACTCAACATGGACACCCCCAGTTACATCAAGCCCATCCCTACCGGTCATAAGTCCACCTCCAATTCCCGAATGTCCATTGTTGAACTTTGAAGAACAAGACGACATGCCCAGAGTCTCTAACAATGATACAAGAACTCTAACTGGTCAAACTGAAGTCCATCAAGACAAGTCATATTTCACACATGATGACTTCAAAGAAGAACAGAAGCGAGATCCAACATTGCAAATACTATATCAGAAGGCTCAAGCAAACAAACAGCTGAATCTACCAAATAAACCATATTTTCAAGATGGCCTCCTGGTGAAAAATGCCATGCATAAAGACAATACCGTTCAGCAAATAATAGTGCCACAGAAATACAGGAAAGAAATACTGGCAACAGGACATAACATTCCACACGCCAGCCATATGGGTGTAGTCAAAACTAAAGCCAGAATCCTCAAAGAATTTTATTGGCCAAGTATCATTAAAGACGTCAAGAAATACGTGAAGTCATGTCATATTTGCCAAGTCAAAGGACCTAAGAACAACAAGTCACAGGCACCAATTCAAGATATGGAATTGACAGACAAGCCATTCCAAAAAGTCTCAGTTGATTTGATTGGTCCTATGCCAGTAGCTTCAGCAAGAAACCATCGATATGTCCTGACATTGATTGACACATGTACAAGATGGACAGAAGCAGTACCTCTAGTCAACATTACAGCGCTTGACATCACCAGAGCTTTGTCAGAGATATTTTCCAGAATTGGTTTCCCAGAAGTTATCCTCTCTGACAGAGGCACACAGTTCACAGCTGACATTACCAAAGACTTTATGAACATGTACCACATCAAGATGAAGTTCACAACGCCCTATCATCCCCAAAGCAACGGGCTTTGTGAACGATTCAACGGTACTTTGAAGAGGAGCATTTCAAAAATAGCACACGACAATCCGCAGAATTGGGACTTATTGCTACCAGCAGCTCTGTTTGCATACAGAGAAAGTCCTCAAGAAACCACAGGATTCTCACCTTTCGAGATGGTTTATGGCGCCAACCCACGAGGACCAATGGCAATCCTCAAAGAAGCTATTATTCGCCAAAACTCAATCTCATCAGAAACCAAGACAGCGGTTCAACATGTGCAAGATACCAGAAACATAGTCATATCTGCATGTGAAAAAGCAAATGAAGCCACAGCCATAGCAAACTCCAATACCAGAATGAGAGTCAATAGAAACAGAACACTGAAACAATTTGAACCAGGAGATCAAGTATGTCTGTTACTACCAGACAAAAGCAACAGACTATTCATCAAATGGCAAGGTCCATTCCCCATACTCAGAAAGATAACAGATGTTGATTATGAGATAGACATACACAACAAAAAGAAAATCTATCACGTCAACATGTTACAAAAATATAACACAATAACTGAAGGTTCCACAAGCCCAGAACAAAATGAAAGAGCCATATCATGTCTTGCAGTCATACCAGAAGAAGATGAAAATGACACGTCTGAATTTGACGACATCAATATGCCACAAACAACTACCAAACAAACTGAATTTTGGCAAGACATCAAACTCAATTCAATGACACCGCAAAAGCAGAAAGAACTGACTACTATTCTCAAAGAAAACTCAGACATATTCACAGATGTTCCAGGCAAAACGTCAATTGCGGAACACAATATAATACTTACTGATTCCAAGCCTACAAAAGCAAGACCTTATCCATTACCAGTACACTACAGAGACTTTCTTAAACAAGAAATTAATCAACTATTAGAGCAAGGAATCATCGAACATTCCAACTCTCCATATGCTGCACCAATAGTTCTTGTCAAACGAAAGCAAACGACAACTCCAAGAATGTGTGTCGACTTCAGACAGTTGAACAAAATAACCCAACTCGACTCATATCCTATGCCAAATCCTGAAGATCTTATGACCAAATTTTCAGAGGCAAAGTTCTTCACCAAAATAGACCTGTCCAGAGGTTATTACCAAATACCAGTCAGACAAGAATGCAAACAGTTTACGGCATTCACCACAGCTTATGGACTATTCCATTTTAACTTCATGCCATTTGGTCTAGTCAACGCCAGCAGCACCTTTAATAGAGCCATTCACAGCATACTAGGCAATCGCTCTGACACAGTGTCATATATAGATGACATTTGCATATTCCACAAGACATGGAACGAACATATCAAAGGACTACAAGAAGTTTTCAGCATACTGAAACAACATGGTTTTACCATAAAGCCTAGTAAGGTAGAACTAGCCATGTCAGAAATATCCTTCCTGGGTTATAAAGTCAGCTACAATTCGCTGAGACCACAAGAGAACATTATTCAACGCATACTAGACATCAAAGTCCCCACCAGTAAAAAGCAAGTGAGAAGCATTTTGGGTCTGTGTAATTTCTACAGACATTTCATACCAGACTACACAGCACTCATAGCTCCATTGATTGAACTCACTAAGAAAGGACAACCAACGAAGATTCCATGGTCTACAGAGTTACATACCACGGTTGAGAACATTAAAACTGAATTTTCAAGAGACACTATTCTCAAACTTCCAAATCCAGAGAAGCAATTTTACCTCGCCACAGATGCTTCATCTTCAGCCATAGGAGCATGCCTAATGCAGAATTACCAAGACACTTCACAGAAATGCCAAGAGACTTTGCACCCAGTATTTTTCATCAGCAGGAAGTTGTCACCAGCTGAAACCAGATACTCAACCATCGAACGGGAATGTCTAGCCATTGTATGGGCCATTGCCAAGTTCTCCAGATATCTACTAGGTGCCCATTTCACACTCCTAACTGATCATGCACCACTAGCATTTCTAAACTCAAAGAAGTTAGCGAACAGTCGTTTAACTCGTTGGAGTCTACAACTCACAGACTACCAATTTGAGGTCAAGACAATTCCTGGACGTGAGAATGTCTTCGCTGACACACTTTCCAGATGTATTTAATTCTTTACATAATTGTATATATATTTTTCTTCCACAGGTGTAGTATATCAGTTTTGTATTGTCATATTTTAAATTCATCATGAAGCTTCATAACTTATTCAATTCAAGATTTAATTTATCCAAGTATTATGCTTTGTACAACTTTTGATATTGTTCATGACAAGCATTGTCTCATTTTCATAACCACTTGCATAGTGAAACAGGTGTTCAAAGTCATCAATAATTTTGTTCACTGCATTTACATTTTTTCAGACCATTGTCATACGTTACCTCAACCATTTTTCTATAATTTCATGTATGGTATTTTGTGTATATTTAAATATTTTTAATACATATGAGCATTTCTATTACCATACAAATGCTAAATGGAGGGGGGGGGTAATATGTCACAGATTACATTATAGAATTGTTTGTACATTTCACTTTTTGAAAGTAATATAAGCCCTCGACATGAGTCTCGGGATTTAATCCTCAAATTTAGACACTTGACTTTCAAGTCAGGATTTACCCAAGGGACGTAATTAGTATGTTTGAAATCTATTGGTTGATTTGAATTTAAACAAAGACATTTTTGAAAAGAGTTAGCGCCAGAGAATTGGCGGTAGTAAAAGAGTCGATAAAATAACTTGTTAGTAGAAAGTCACGTTTCTGAGAGCTCTGTTTTAAAAGCCTTTGTAATGTATTTGAGCCTGTTTGATTTGTAATTTGTACATAAGCTGTACTTACGTTATATTTAAATAAAGTTCCAGAGTTTTGTTTTATCAAAGAAGCTTTCATTGTGATTCTAGATCGTCATTTATTCAACTATTGAATTCAAGTAAAATCCCCGGCATAACAACACATCGTAACATCGTGCATGTTGTTGCATCAGGCACCTGTGTTGTTACAGGCTGCAATGAACGAGAGATGTTGAACTACGAGATCTGTTGTAGTTTAGTAGCTTTAAAAAGTGTCGCAGGTGAGGATAAGGACTGACATGTCCGATGCAGAGGATGATTGAGATTAGGCCATGAACTCATGGCCGGATTTAAGCATGTGCAGGCCCCCCGGGGGACGTTTTCGCGACTGCTTTCCCTTAAATCCGGCACTGCATGAACTAGTAATTCAGTAGATCTGGTTTGAAAAATAAAAAGTAAAGTTTTCCTTTCAGACCTTGCGATCTAGAGGGCGGGTGATGTAAAGGTCATCTGTTTCTGTTGCCCACAGTTAATGAGAGTATCGTGTGGCCAGCACAACGACCAAGACACTTTACTTTTACCCAACTAACTTCAGGCTTCAATTAGAGCTAGGTGGAGCCACATTCAAGATCCCGAAATTTTAAGTCCCAGTCTTCACCAGGATTTTAAATCCGGTGCCCCCTAGTTTACAAGCCCGTCGATTTACCACTCAGCCACCTCGACTCCGTAAATCTAGTTTAGTAGCTTTAAATAGAGTTTCAGGCGAAGAAGATTGCTGCCATGTCAGATGTACATGTTGATAGAGACAATGCCAATAAGAAGAAATACTGACAAGTCAGATCAGACATTGCTTGAGCGACCTAAGTTGGACTGTCAGATTTCGTTATTCCATAAAAATGTGTGCTGTTAATGATCTAGTTCCATTACAATCTTCTATGAAGTCAACGAAATACTATTTCGACAATTATGTGAATAAATAAATTACCTGTCAACTAGACGTACATACTGGCTACGAACGTTAATTTCTTCCCAGGCTGCAGGATCACCCCCCTTTTTTTAAAATTCTTATTATTTAAATTAACAGGCCAAATTTCAGCGATCAAACCAACATCCTTTTTTTTAGCCCGGAATAAATGTATCTGTTACAATGTAGACTGCGGCCTTTCGGGGAAATACCGATAATAAAATACAAAGGTTTGATAGAAAGCTTGCGATTTTTCGCGAATAGCGGTCCCAAGGTTGCGATTCCTTCAAAAACTGTTCTTAGTGAGCGTTTAGGAGGTAAAGGGAACCTGTGAAGGAAATTTGATGCGTATACGTACCATAGTTTAAGAGATCAATGAATCAGTCACTGAGTGGTATTTTGAGCTTATAGTATACTTAAGATTTGACATCGACTTTGCTTTGTAACTAAAACACAGTATGAAGTTATGTGAGTCTTCAAATTACAAGCGATACTTACGATATTGACATCGGGGTCCGAACCAGCCCTTGTCACAACGAGCTTTATCTGGACACTTGCCATCATCTTGAAGACACTTACCCTCACAACGACACTGGTAGATGCAGGCCTGGTCACCACTGCAAAGGCTATCTTGTTCTAATTTTAGCAAACACATATCGCAGAAATGATTGGTCAGAGTGAAATGCATTTTAAATAGTAAAATATTTTTTTTTTTATATTCTGTTAAAACAGAGCTTATATAAGGGAAAGCAACTCCCAATAACTGTTATATTTCTTAATGTTGCAATGTTTATCTACTTCTTTTCTGTATAAAGCAAAAATAATTAATAACAAAAAAAAATTAACTTATTGATATGTTTCAAATTGTCTCATGTATTATCTTTTAATATGAATAAATGTGCAGAATTTCAACTTGATCCGAGAATTAAACGTGGGAGAAAAAAACAGGTTAGAAAAACTCCACCCAGACAGACAGACAGACAAGCTTGAAATAGTTGCCGTCGTGGGGGGGGGGATGGATTTTGACCTTAAAATTTTAACATTTTCTTTCTTTTAAAATAAAATAAACATAAAGACCCAATTTCCAAAATAAAAGGCAGCTCATGTTACCCACGATCTTATCTTGAATACTCTTGTTGCTTCTAAAATTCCATTTTCATTATCACTTTTTCATACTGTAAAGGTATAGACAGTTTATGCAAATACATATAAACTATTTTTCAAACAAGTTTTAGTATCATTTTTCTCGTACTATATAGGTATCTACAGCATGTACACATACACATCAACTATTTTTCAAACAACTTTTTATTAGCTATTTAGAGAAACTAGTAATCATAGAGCCAAACAGTAGTTCTAAATCATTTCACTAATTAATAAAAGACTTTGATGTAACAGTCTCAACTTTACATACGATAATTTTTTTCTTTATTTTAAAATTAAATTAACATGTTTAGTGTTATATAGTAGCATGGGCGTAGCCAGGATTTTTTTTCGGGGAGGGTTTTGGGGGGGGGGGGAACGCCGACCTCCCCCCCCCCCCCCCACCAAGCGAAAAAAAATTATATATATATATATATATATGTGTGTGTGTGTGTACATAATTAATCTTTATTACATTCTGACCCTTTCGGAAGACGTTTATTGTTTATTGTAGACTCCCCACCCTTGCTATCAAGGGGGTCTGGGGGAGTTCGCAGCGCTCCCCCTGCGCGGGGCGAGCACTATTTCTGGTATTGAAAGCCAACAAAATGCATATTCTGAGGTATCTACAGTGCATTATCTTGCTATTAAAAAGTTTTATTTCAAAAACCTAATGTGCTATTCTTACTGACTTAGACCCTCTCGGCGCATTTTCCGGCAAGCTATTTCCGCAACTCTTATTTTGCGTAATTCATTTTGTCGGAAAACATCTCCCGCAAAACCTCATGCGACGCTCTGTCACAACCTTACTAAGGATTCGACTCCCAGTTCGGCACATGATTTCTTTGATTTAGACCCGATCTCTATGACTGACTCCTAAAATCTATCTTAGCCATCTTTGTTGAGACACATTTAATGATTTTCAATTTCGGCAGAAGACTATTTACATTTAATTAATGGAGCCCAAGCCACTGGTAGAAATGTGTAACCTTTCTTGACTACGCTCTTGGAATTACATGCCTGTATTTCGCTTTAGATTTTATATGGAAAAGGAAAGTTTTTTCGTCAAATCATCTGTTGAGGGGTTTTAAACTAAAAAATCTCTGGTTTTTTGTTTGTTTTGTTTTTAATTCAAAACCCCATTTAGCTGCGATCATAGAATTTGGTGACTGTAGTTTGCTTTAAAATAATATTGAAGAGAGAGGTTTTCAACTCTAAACGCTCTGTAGGGGAATTTTAAACTCAAAACCATCTGGAGGGGTTTTAAACTTTAAAGAAAAAGCCATCTGGAGGAGGGTGATTTAAACCCAAAACCCCTTTGGCTACGCTCATAGATTTTATAGTGTGTAATTTGCTTTTTTTTTATATTGAAGAGGTACTTTTTAGCTTCAAACCCCAACTGGAAGGGGGAGGGGGGTTAAACTCGAAACCCCTTTGGCTACGCTCATAGAATTTTGAGTGTGTAATTTGCTTTTTTTATATTGAAGATGGGGTTATCGTAAATTTTGGATGGGGTTTAAAAATCAAAATCTTCCTCAACTGTGCTGTTGGAATCTGGGGATTGTTGTTTGCATTTTTTTTTGTTTTGTTTTGAAGAGGGGGATTTAACTGCAAAAACCTCTGGTAGGGGTTTAAAATTCAAAACCCCCTGTAGGGGGTTTTAAACTCAAAGCCCCCTGGTAGAGGGATTTGTATCTCAAAACCCCCTGATAGGGGTTTTTAAAATCTCAAAACCCCCTGGTAGGGGGATTTAAACTCAAAACCCCCTGGTAGAGGGTTTTTAACTCAAAACTGCCTCGGCTGTGCTGTGGTAAGTGATGATTTAGTATTAAAATCTCACCTAAAATAAACAAAATGAAAGCAAAAATCAGTCACTTGATTCCGTCCTCCCCCCCCCCCCCCGCAGGGGGGATTTCATTTCGGGGGGGGAGGTTTGAACCCCAAGAACCCCCCCCTGGCTACGCCCATGTATAGTAGATATAAATATAACGCAGCTCCTATTAACCACGATCTAATTATGTATATCTTTGTTACCTCAAAAATTTCATTCTCATGATTATGTTTCTCGTATTGTAAAGATTTACACACTAGATTGAAAACTAGATGCATGTATATATGAACTATTTTCAAAACAAGATTTAGAAGAATATCTTATAGCTATTAGAACACATGTTATTACAAGATGGCAAAAACAATCCTTGTATAGAAAATACACTGAAATATTTTTTTTTTTTTATTTCCGTATATTTTGCAATTTCGGGAGATTTCCAGGATCTCTTGGTAAATTAACAGGAGGGCGCGGGGAAAAAATAATTTAATCTCCCAGATCTCTAAAGTAGTAAATAACGAATTTAAACCCTTCGCTCATATGTGGATTAATATAACAACAGACAGACAGAGTTGATATAATCTTTGAAAAGAAGTTTTAGTATTGGTCAAGGTAAAGTCGCTTTTGTAAATACTTATTAGGTTAACCGCCACCATTTTACTTTCCAGTAAGCTTTGAGGCCCGTAGATGAGGTATATCTAAAGCCAAGTTTCTCAAACCTTTGACCTATTTGTACCCCTTCTAGTATTTTCGAAACACAGAGTACCCCTCCCCCTCCCCAATGGATTTATTTTAATAACACTCAATTTTTTTTTTTGGTAGGCCTGTCTAGAAAAAATCATATTAAACAAAGAAATAGATTGTTAATAAAATAAATGTAAGTTCTGTTCTAAATAACATTGATTTAACTCTTTCTCTCCGTAATAATTTACCACATTCTGGTGGAATCAACGTTGGTATCGTCTGTCAGGAGAGAAAGAGTTACAGCAATGAGAAGGACAAAATGGCTTGTGTTTTGATGATTAAAAAGTAAAGTTCCCTTTTCAGATCTTGTGGTCTATAGGGCAGATGATGGAAAGGTCATCTGTTCCTGTGGCCTACGGTTAACGAGGGTGTCATGTGGCCAGCACAACGACCAACCGCATTTACTTTGCCACATATAATGTCAGGTATTCATTAGGTCTGAGTGGACTCAAAGGCGCCCGAAGTGCCCTGAAAATCCTGAAATAAAAATCACAATCTTCACCAGGATTCGAATCCCGGACTCCGGTTCAGAAAACAAGGTTTGATGATTTATCATCCTAATTTGGTTCCCTGGTTGTATATTTTAATCTGAGAAGGGATTTTTTCCACTTAATCTATAAAAATGCTTTAAAAGCATTTATCAACTGAACATAATAAAGGGTTATTTAAATAAAAATCTGCTTACTTAATGAGGTACAACGCGTACACCGTTTAAACTCTTCCCGTACCAGTAGGGGTACGCTACTACGCTTACTCCACTTTAAGAAACACTGATCTAAAGAGATCTAATTAACGAATACCACATTAGTTCGTTTGCTTTGGCCCTTTATTCAGAAAGCATGGGCGTGTATTTGGTTAGTTATTATCACGTGCCCATGGACTGTTACTGTTCGGTCAATGCAGGGCTAGCAAACTGTGACTATTATAAATAATAAAGAGTCCTATTTATGTTGTCCGTAAAAGCAGGTCTCTTGGCTTTAGTTCTATGTTATGCGGTGTTACCGTGGTCAGCTATTTGTGACGTCGTTGTAACAATGTTTTTTTTTTTTTTTGTTAATTTTCTTTTTTTTTTTTGCTGCTATTATGCGATAAAAGTTTACTTTATAAACGGATCCCGGCCCCGCACTTGAGGGGGCCTGCAAGTGAGTGCCCGAAATTAGTTTTACATTAAATATGCCATTATCTCATGTCGTGATGTCGAATGTCAAAATGCAGGGACTCCTAATGAGGTCAAGCACACCGGGCCCCCTAAATCCCTAGCTACGCAACTGGTGTCCATTGAAAGCTTTAATTAATAATATATTATATAATATTGTATTATTATAATATTATCTAAAAATCTAATTTTTAAGAGGATGTCTAGTAAAAGAGAAGAAAAAGAGAGCATAATTAATAACAGTATGACATGTAGAAAAGCTCTACTCGGCATCAAGGCCGGTCCTACAGGTTGCGGGGCCCTATGCGAAACGGATTGCGCGGGGCCTAATTTGGGTTGTGATAAGGATAATAAGTGAAAATTAAGATTTTGTATTACAAAATAAATTCGTCTTTGTATTTTATTTATAGTTTACTAAGTACAAATCACTGTCAAATTAATTACAAGCCATCTACAGTAGATAGTAGTTTCCCAACAAAAAGCCGATAAAAATTCATATCTGCCTTTTAGATTTAATATCGGCTAGCAAAATATCGCTTTTGTTTTTTATTTCTAAGAGGTCGAAATAGATTTAGATCTATATTAGTATGCCAGTTACTATTAAAGTAAATTAAGTATTTGAACTTCTTGTTTGGGTTAAAATTCGGCTTACTATTTATATTTTTATTCAATGAAAGCTGACAATGCCGATTAATCGCGAGTAGGATTGGCGTTTTTCATATTGAATGACACCCCGAAATGACAATTTTGTCTGTTTTAAGGAGATTTGCATCAGTTTTCAGAAGATTTTAATAATTTCAGGAGATTTTCATGAATTTTTCTTATATTTTGTTTAATTTCAGGAGAATTCCAGGAACCCTTTAATAATAAGTTAAAATGGTTTAATTTAATAATTTAAACCTAGAATTCGCAAAGTGCCTGACCTATGAAAGTGCGGGGCCCACTGCGGCCGCATAGGTTGCAGTGGCCTAAAACCGGCCCTGCTCGGCATACATTAAATGCGTTTATATGCACGTGCAGTCGAATCCGACTAATCGTAAAAACCGGTTAACCGGACCAGCCGCGTATTCGAACGAATTAGTCAGTATCGGAATAAGTCATATAACAGGTCAAATCCGGTTAACTGGAACAGACGGTTATTATGACGAAAACGATCTCGTCCCGATATTGTTGGTTTAACAGTATTCTACTTTATTGATGAAACATAGTAGGCTAAAAATATATTGATGCTACAATTATGTTATGATCTTAATATAATTCAATTTTTAAAGCAGAAAAAAATAATATTAAAAAGACAATAGAAATAAAAATGGTTATATAAATATATGTATTTATATAGACAAACTAACCGTCACTACCATGAGATATCCATATTTTTAACATAAACAAGCATATATTTAGAATGATCAAATATTTCATGTCAACGGTAGTTGCTTATTTGTTCAAAACCTTTTTTTTTGCCAGTATCTTTCAAATAGCGTGCTCACAAATCACATCCGAATTTTTATCACGCTTCTCAGCCTTCGTAAACATGTACTGAAAAGAAAAGTCAACAACTTTCCACCTCCACTTAAAAATATCTTGGTTACGAATCTTCAACTGTTGATGGTTTCTAAGGATGTGAGAAAGTATCTTTAAATCTGTTCCTAATCGCTGAGGTAGCTGGTGACCTCATTTAATAGTCATAACTTTTAAGTAGCTCTGCACTGTCATAGACGATACATTGAATTTCATTGTAAACGAAGTTTATGATCAGTCAAAACAAGGTTACAAAGACAGTTTGTGTGGAAACACAAACTGAAAATCGGCCCCTGAAGTGGTCCACCCAGGCAGGTAAAAAGGCAGGTATTGACATTTTCAGAAAGAACATCAGAATTAAATTCGATCAAAGGCAAATGTCAGAGAAGAATGGAGAAAGAAGGTTGACAGATCTTTTGTGGTGCCCCAGTGGTCCAGCAAACAAAGAATAGGTGAAAGTGAATGTGAAGTTAAATGTGAACCTGGCCTAACTGATGTCTTATAATGAATATCTAATTGATCTAACAGCTTTGTAAATGGTCATCTCTAATTCCGAAAAAAACAAATCATTTTGCAGCTGAAAAAAAAAAATGTTCCTTTAGTTCAGTGTCCAGTATCTTGCTATAGCATTGCAGGTCACGCGATAATATGAAACATTACTTATTAATTGTTGTTTAAAAAAAATGTTTCGCTTTTAGAAAAGAAAAGATAGCCGTTGCATCAGAACTTTGTATGGACTAAAGTATTATGATGTCGGATTTTCACTATCTTTTCTAGTTTACGAGATCTAAACGGGACGGACGGACGGACGGACGGACAGACACCTCACATAAAACTAATAGTGTCTTTTCCCCTTTCGGGCTCCGCCAAAAAAAGTACAAAAAAAGATTAAGGTTACTAAGACAAATATCCTCTCATATTGTTTGAGAAAACGCATTGTTACTTTTAAGTTTGCTACCAACCACAGTACTCGAAGTCTCAAAATGTAAGCCTGGTTTAGAAACCTAAGCATGAAATATATATAACACTATGTAATAAATAGTATTACGTACGCTCATACTCTTTACATTGTATGAATGTATTACACATAAATATGTCGACTTAACGGGTAAACCCATATGATAGTCTACTTTCATTTTGTCTAAAAATTAAAAAGTGTTAAAGGAACATTTTGCCATGTTTGACATAGATCTAAATCCAATGCAGGAGATCAGTGATACACTGGCCGAGGGTCATATCCGGCTAGTTGAAATGAAACATTATAAAAATCTTAAATGCTGAAGCTAAAATCATTGTCAGCAAACCAACCCCATTAGCACACCTATACATCACAGAAAAGATACACTACTCCTATCACCCAAAAAAAACCCAACATGCATATGATTAATTTCCCTCCCATACCAATTAAACACATAGTTAATAATAGAAACATAAATGTAAACTTAACATAAATTAAATTTGTGATATAAGCGTATATTATGTGTGCCATTGCAATATATTGTTATTACGGAGGTAGACAGAGTGAGTTGATATAAGTGGATTTTGATGTTTGATCATAATTGTGATCTTCTTCTTTCCGGACATTCGTTTAAATCGTAAGCGGAAGTTAACCTTGACCTTCGACTCCTCTGAACACAAGAAGGTTTTATATAAGACGGCTAAAATGAATGACGTTACTGTTAACTCTTCCGTCAGCAGCGTATCCAATAAGGACATTAGCTGGTGTCTAAACTCGGTTGTTAGAAGTAAAAAAATATATACAATTACAAATATAATAAATATATATATAACAAGAAAAACTTTTAAAAATACTTTAAAAAAACAACAACCACATTTATACAACTTATAGACCATATATCTCACTGCAGATAATTAATGAATGTTAGATTTAAAAAAAGGAAACATTTTTATCCCGTCCCTTTCCTCCTAAAACAAAAAGTAAAATTCCCCTTTCAGACCTTATGGTCTATAGGGCGGATGATGTAAAGGTCATCCTACCAACGAAAAAAAAATTGAATTTAATCTACTAGACTTTATAATATTGTATTGATAGCCATCTACATCTGGATTTTTAAGACAATGCGATAAATATTCCTGAACATTAATTTATTAAACTCTTGAATGACTAGGGCCTACGTGCGGAAATACCAGAAGACAAAACAGTACGTTCAAGATAATTATTTTCTCGCTCTTAAACCAAATTTAAATGCATTTCTTTTATAATTTGAAAAATTGTAACGGTCAAACCAGGGTTTTTCCACTCTATTGTTAAAACGAAAAAAAAAAATTATTTTGTTCTCTTTAAAAAAAAAAATTAACACGAAAAAACAAATAAAAAAAAGAGACTAGACAACAAGGTGCAAGTCATGCCGGTTAATGACAACTCTTTTAATAACAGGTAACACGTTGACGTCAAAATAACAACATCCTGTACGCTGCCATCTCAACTTTCTTAATACAGAAGACGTAGCGAAAAACAAATTCCGATTAACGTGCACTAAGAAGGCTGCTTGAAATAGACCGGGACATGGAGTGCAGTTTACCATATGACACAAATGTAACGGAAGTGTTATTAGACGCAAGCTTGGCGCACACAAACGCGTACACACACACACACACACACACACACACACACATTTACTTTAAACAAAATAATAAAAACACGAAAAGAGGTAGTTGAAACGTAGATGTCCATTTGGACGGAAGAAAAAAATAAAAAGAGAAATTTGTGACAAAATGTTATAATATTCATATTTCCAGAAGCTTTTTTTTTTCAAGTCAAAATGACTGGACAAAAAAAAGTACTTCCTTTTCAGTGTATAAAGCCAACCAGGATATATTAAATATAACAATAATAATATTAATAATAATAGTGTGGAAATGAGGGTGAGTCAACTGAATATATAATGGCAGGATGTTCAGCCTTATCAGATTCTGCTTAACTAGGTTGGCATAACTAGGTTGCAAAATTATTACACCAACACTTAGATTCGACACATAATTTGATCAACAAGGGTAGTTCTTTTTAACAAATACTCACCACAAAAAGTTTTCGATTCTAGCAATCATCTTTTTTTTATGCTTTTTTTTGACTCACAAAACTGTAGGTTTTAATCGCCCTGTCTGCTTTTTATTGATTAAAAAGAGAAAACAAAAACGCTACCTTTATTGACATCTCTGTATCACTGTCTCATAATATAAGTGAATCTGAAATGGAAAAACAAAGAAAATTAAGTGGTTATGGAAGCTATCCAAAATAACAATATTTTATTGTAATTGTTATATCAACAGAGGGAATACTGACAACTGACCTCATAGATATCTTCAAGACCTTAACATTCCTAAGAAAATTCTCGTTTTATGTCAGAGGGCGGTAGGCCTACTGCTGCAGAAATCTCATCATTGTCACTGATAAAGGGAATACGATGAATTTTGTTTCCCTTTAACAAAACTCGACCCTGGCGGCTCCAGAGAATGAATATTCGTTCATTTCTAACATAATAATAATTATATATATATAAGGAGAAGTAATGTTTCTCTTTACATTCTATCATTGACTGCATTTATGTGTATTTTTTTACTCTGGCGCAGAGTATTCCCTGTAAGGGCAGTTGGTCGTTGTGCTGGCACAAGACACCCTAACCGTTGGCTAAAGAAACAGATGACCTTAACATCTTCTGCCCTATAGATCGCAAACGTCTGAAAAGGGACTTTAATTTTTTTTTTTTTTTTGTTTTTTTAATTCTAGGAAAAATTCGTACAAGTGCTCCTTTTTTTTTTTTGATAGTGCCATTAGAGCAGGGGTCAGCCTGTGGGTCGCGACCCCCTTGGGCGTCGATTGACGATTAGCCAGGGGTCGCCTAAGACCATCGAAAATATGGATTGTTTTTGTTTTTTCTTCTATTGCTGTATGTGTGTGTGTGTGGGGGGGTCGCTGCACAGTGGGGGATTGTAAAAGGGGTCGCCGAGCATAAAAGGTTGAGAACCGCTGCATTAGAGCATTGCAGAGTTTACCCAATCAGCCAGGAAAATAAATGTCTTAAGCGTATTTAAGTCTCTTATTTACAAGCATAACTAGATTAACTCATGGAAATGCGTCTGACCTAAATATGTTATTCTAATTATCTTTCTTAAAGCTCGCAAGGAAAGTCGGTAATTTAGAAGATATGAATAGTAGATGACAACGAATCACTGGCGAATATGGAGGCGGACTAATTTTAGTAGATAAATCACACAATTTATATACGAATTTTTTTACTTTTAAATAATATATACTAATTATTTATATTTTAACTTATTTTTGTATTATATCGCCCCCCCCCTTTTTTTTCCAGTATATTGGCCATTTTAATGGGGGGAGGGCGATTGCATCAATCCCTACATTCCCCAACCTTTAAATTTGGGGCGGGGTCGTGGTCCAGTATATTTGTAGGAATCACAGTTTATATATATATGTGTGTGTGTGTGTGAGTGTGTCACAAGTCGAGTCTGTCTATTTCGACTAAGTTCTAGAAGCGAGGTCAAACCAGTACTAGTGTCCAAGTTAATTTTAGGAATCCAATCAAAGAAAGAGGTTAAGGGAAAAAAATAGCACACGTCAGCTTCTAGAAGGTCAAACTCTGCCGCTCCAGAATTGGCTAGAAACAGTCACTCCAGATTCTGCATCGTCTCAAGACGAAACCAAAGCCAGTGGGCGCACCCATAGTCTTCCGAGACACAAGGAGCCATATATTTTGGCAGATTTGGTGTGGGGGGGGGGGACAAATGCATCAATCCTGCACCCCCTTCCCCCCCCCCCGAACCTTAATTTTTTTTTTTTTCTGAAATCACAGTTTGTTAACATAATTAGTAACATATCTATACGATAAAAGCTAATTTTTGATATATACTATAATCAATCTTTATATTACCTCGTTCCCCTTCTGGTATCTTGGACTCTTCTGTGGCGGTGGGGAGTGGGGTTAGGGCGATTGCTTCTACTGTCCTCCCCACTCTAGACTTTTTAGTGTGTTGGGGCGGTCCAGTTTCAAATAGAAATCTCAGTGTGTGAACAAAATTAGTTGAGAATCTTTATAATATAAGCTACCTATTGATATTTGAAACCCATTTGTATATTATGTCCTACCACACTCGAATCTTAAATTAAATCATTAGTAAATATAAAATGAAAGAGGTTGTACCAGGCGGTATGCGCGATAGATGTAATCGCCCCCCCCTGCTGGGCAGACTTTTCCCTTTGTATTATAATTAACTCTTTCTCTCCGTAATTATTTACCACATTCTGATGGAATCAACGCTGGTGTCGTCAGTTAAGAGAGAAAGAGTTCAGAAACTTTTTTTTTCAACAAAAAAAATTCTGTCACTAATACAAGTAATATATGCTAAATTTTTATATAGAGTGGCCCCAACCGATAATCTTTAATGCCAAAATGCAACCATTAGCAATATTTATAAAAAGGAAAGAGGACTCTGACATGACAATCGTTTCCATTCTACCGGCCATGTTTTAAAATAGAATTGTTAGATAAGGAGACAGAGCCTATGTAATTGCACGTGAATTTAAGATAATTTTTAAAGAATATGTTTTGGTAAATTTAGATATTATTAGAAATTTTAAAGTATAAGAGTAACAATTGATATGAGTTCAGAAAGCTAATTTCTTTTTTCTAGTGTCCTTTTCCTAACCTTTACTAAATCTGAGATTTTTCTATAGTATACAAATTTAGTCATAGCTAAAATTCTATGGCCATATTACAAGGTCCATGGGACGCAAAGACCTTCTTTCAGGGAACAGTACCAGAAAAAAGACAAAGAGGCAGACAGAGAAAGCGATTTGAAGACAACATAAAAGAATGGATGGGCCTGCCATTGAAAGATGTTCTAAGGCAAAAGACAGAGAGGAATGGAGAAAGATGGTCGACAAATCTTGGAAGGTGCCCCAACGGTCCAACAGACTAAGAGATAGGTAAAAAGAAAATTTAAAAGAGTTAGCATGTAATAAAGCGAACCAAATCATGACATTAAAAAAAAAATTCAAAATCGTAAAGATCTAACACAAAAATTGTCTGAATAGTTAATATGGTTTGACATTTCCTGTACGTGTCTCGAACATAAAAGAGGAGTGATCTCCCCTTGAGCCACGCAGTAACACTCGGCCATGCTGCTTAGCGACATTGTTACGTCACACACCCACTTGTCAGGTAAACTTTTTAACCCTTAGCATTTTATTATGAGTAGCATAAGGTGTCAGATAGAATATGTATAAACATATACACTGTAGCATAAGGGGACATTACTGAGACAAAAGGTGGTGTTATAATGTTTGTTAACATTTGCGATTTGCGATACAGGTGCTTCTGTATTTTTCCTCGTTTTGATGAAAAGGTAAATTTTGTTAATTTATTCATCCTTTTAGTTAATAAAATTTAACATATTTCAAAGTTGAATATTCTTCTTCTTCTATTCAGCGTATTACTACTACCAATAATAATAATAATCTTTATTGTCCGTATGGAAATTTGTCTTACAATTTGTGCATTACACCAAACAAAAAACATTATAACTATAAGAAACCAAAGTGTACATTCATATCAGACTCACTCATAATTTACATGTGACAAAGTTTATACCAGATTGTTCCTATTTAATGACTTGATTGCCAGGGGAACAAAAGAGTGTTTGTGTCTGTTTGTCTTTGCTATTGGTGTCTTGTATCTCTTTTGTGGCACGCATAGTTAACACAGGGGCTACGCTCATAGATTTTAGAGTGAGTAATTTTTTTTTTTTTTATATATTAAAGAGGTATTTTCTTAGCTTCAAACTCCACTGGAGGGGAGTTTAAACTGAAAACCCCTTTCACTACACTCATAGCATTTTGAGTGTATAATTTGCTTTCTTTTTATTATAAAAGAGGTATTTTTTACCTTCAAACCCCTGCTGAAGGGGAGGGGGGGGGGTTAAACTAAAAACTGGGTCAAAACCCATTTAGCTACGCCCATAACATTTTTAGTGCGTAATTAACTTTTTTAGCGGCCCCCGAAAGGGGAAAAGACGCTATTAGTTTTGTGTGAAATGTCTGTCCGTCTGTCCGTGTGTCCGACTGTCCGTCCGTCCCATTTAGATCTCGTAAACTAGAAAAGATATTGAAAATCCGACATCACAATATTTTAGACCATTCAAAGTTCTGATGCAACGGCTACTTGTTTTTTTCCTGAAAGCGACAAATCTAATTTTAAAATCAGTTATGCAATTATTTTTTAAAGAGAAAAAGCTAATTAGTATGCATTATAAGTTTGACATAATTTAAAATAAATAGTAATCTTATAAACTTATTTTCTTGTACAGTTTTTAATATGCCGAAAAGATATTACATTATTTATAAAACTACTGTTAGTCCAGGAGAGGGGCGGTAGCTGAGCGGCAAAGCGCTTGGCTTCCGAACCGAGGGTTCCGGGTTCGAATCCTGGTGAAGACTGGGATTTTCAAATTCGGAATCCTTGGGCGCCTCTGAGTCCACCCAGCTCTAATGGGCACCTGACATTAGTTGGGGAAAAGTAAAGGCGTTGGTCGTTGTGCTGGCTATATGACACCCTCGTTAACCGTAGGCCACAAAAACAGATGAACTTTACATCATCTGCCCTATAGACCACAAGGTCTGAAAGGGGAACTAGTTAGGCCAGGTTCACATCTAACTTTGCATTTACTTGCATCTATCCTTTGATCTGCTGGACCGTTGGGGCACTACACAAGATCTGTCAACCTTCTTTCTCCATCCTTATCTCTCATTAGTCTTTGATATAATTTCATTTGGAGTTCTTTCTGAAAATATTGAAGCCTGCCTGGGTGGACTACTTCGGGGGCCGATTTTGAGTTTGTGTTTCCACAAACCTTGTTTATATTGAAGAGTGGGTTTATCGTAAATTTAGGAGTGGGTGTCTAAAATCAAAAACGTCCTTAACTGTGCTCTTGGAATTTGGGGATTGTCGTTTGCATTTTTAAATTTGTTTTATAGAAGAGGAGGATTTAACTGCAAAAACCCGTGGTAAGGGGTTTTAAACTCAAACCCCCTAGTAGGGAGTTTTAAACTCAAAACCCCCTTGGTTGTGCTGGGGCAAGTGATGGTTTAATATTAAAATTTCACCTAAACTAAACAAAATCAAAGCAAAAAAAGCAGTCACCCAAAACCCCCCACTGGCTACGCCTATGATAGATGTAGACGAACAATTAACAAATCTGTGCGATTAGAAATCTTTTTTTTTTACCAATTGTTTTTGTTTAGCTCAATAGTATGTTCTTAACTTTCTCCCTACTCTATGATCCTATCATTCGTTTGGACCAGTTCGGAAACGAGGGGTGGTGGGGTGGGGGGCTCTCTGAGTGAAGGCTAGCTCTCTAATGTTAGTTTCAAACTTTGAAGTGACGACCTAATCCTCTACAAAAAGTTTAATGGGGACTAATTCAACTTATGCCGCCACATCTGTTAAACACATTTTTATTTCTCTATTCAATACCTAATTAAATGTAGAATTACACAAAAATTAATTAACTAATTGTTTAGTTGTTGTTGTTGTTTTTTTTAGTTATCCTTTTTTTTATCAGGTAGTAGAAATAATTGTGTGAAATTTTAACTTAATCCAGTTAGTCGTGGGACATTACTTCTAGAAAAATTTCATAGTAGTTAAAAGAAAAGTATTCAATTGGGTATCTGTTTTTCTAATTCACGACGTCGCCCATTCATGCGGAAGACCACGCAAGCTGACTCTCCAACCCTCAATAAAAAAGTCATGGAAAGATAACTCTTTTATTTCTGCTAGTCGGACTAGACTTACCCCACGTAACTTTCGCGGCGACAGAGTGCGCGGCTTAGTAAAAAAAAGAGGGGGGGAGAACAAGTCTCTACGTCGCCAAACGATGCGGGACACCACGCTCGCATGCCGACTCTCTAACCCTCCTTCTGCATCCGCGCCTTTCTCGCTCTACAGGTATGCGCATACAGTCGTTTGCCCAAACCCACCCCATTTGGACAACTGTGTCTTTCAGGAAGTATTCACCCGTCACTAAATGTGTTACGCCGTGGGTCGCGCCTTTCTTGCTCTCCAGGTATGCGCAAACAGTCGTTTGCCCAAACCCACTCCATTTGGCAACTGCGTTTTTCAGGAAGTTTTCACCAGTCACTAAATGTGTTAGGCCGCTGGTCGGCTCGTATCTTTTAATGGTGATTAAAAAAAAATGTCTTATATAAAAAGTGATCTTTTTCCTGCAGTTGAGAGATATATGGCAGTGAGTAAGCGACAATTTTCTTAGATAATTTTTTTTTTCAATGTTTTTTTTTATAATATAATTCTCAAGTTCATCAAACATGACTTATTTCCAAACATTTCTTAAATAATGTGAATTATACTTTTTTTTCTCTTATTATAAAAAGGTCTAGCCCTCAGTGTTGTGATGCTTACCTGGAGTGTATCCTGTGAAAATTTCGACCAGCTTTGTCCTGTAAACCTGCTATGCAACACCCTGGCATGTCTGCTCAGATGTTCTAGCACAATGTCCGACACAGAAACCGAATGTTTGGATTGCCTCTGCGGGGCACACCAACCCTGTGATTGCACAAGGCGCATGCCTTTGCCCCCAGTCTCCTTGACCTCGTACCTGAAGGTCAGACAGTGCGTCATCACCGACAAATGCAGAGCTAAATGCGCATCCTCCCCCTGCAAAACCGGAGCTGAGTGTAACAATGGGGGCTGCTCGTCATGTGACGATCAGACGCCTAGATGCCCTGGATTAAAGTGCTCTTTAAACTGCCCAAATGGATTTGTTTTGGACAGTTCCGGATGCCCCATTTGTCGGTGCAAATGCCCGGCGACACCCACTATATGTCTTATGGGTAAAATATGTACAATAGACTTGCTGGGTTGCAACAGTTGCATCTGTGGAATCAGTTCGTCTTTTCCATTTCTACTGAGGCCAATGTTTTTATCATGAACCTGGAGTATGAAGTATGGAGGGCATTGTCTTCATTCAAATGGAAACATAACGATTGTGGCAATTGCTGAACATTTTCAAGATTGTTTAAAAAAAATAGTGCTCTTTGAAGGAAAAAGTGTGACCTGTGGTAATAAAGCTACGACATATCGTTACTTGATATGTGGTGCAGGACAAAGTGTGACCTGTGCTGATAAACAAGCTACGACATATCGTTACTTGATAAGTGGTGCTGGACAAAGTGTGACCTGTGCTGATAAACAAGCTACGACATATCGTTACTTGATATGTGGTGCAGGACAAAGTGTGACCTGTGCTGATAAACACAAGCTATGACATATCGTTACTTGATATGTGGTGCAAGACAAAGTGTGACCTGTGCTGATAAACAAGCTATGACATATCGTTACTTGATATGTGGTGCAGGACAAAGTGTGACCTGTGCTGATAAACACAAGCTATGACATATCGTTACTTGATATGTGGTGCAGGACAAATTGTGACCTTTGGTAATAAACAAGCTACGACATATCGTTACTTGATGTTTGACAATTTAGAAATGTTGATTGTTACATTGGAAATCCTTTTATATTCAAACTTTAGTTATTAAAACTTGGTTTTGTACAAAATGATTATTGCTTACTTTTTGCAATGCATATTTTAGTATTTTTTTTACAAAGCTTATATCAACTCACACTGTCCGTCTGCCTGGTAAAAAGTTTGAACATCTTTTTTTCTTCTATTTCCCATTCTCGGATCAAGTTGAAACTTAGCACAATTATTTATTGCCTATAACGTAACAAGAACCCATAAAACAAAACTATCAATCAATTAGTTATTGGTAATTTATTACTTTTGTTTGATACAAAAAGGGAAAACAATCTTACAGTATTGAGAGATGTCTATAGTGTTCAGTATTTTACAGGCATTTTTTTTTAAATATTTGTTTAAACTTTGCTTGACGTTATTTATCAGTTAAGTTGCCAGAGTGGGATAAATGAATATGTAAAAATAATACAATGCAAATTTTATCTTATTATTATCATATATTTTTTATTATTGTGTGATGTATGGAGTGGAAAAACCAGTTTAAACAAGTTTGATAGCCTAACAAGGCAGCTCGAGCAATTTTTATAAAGCTTATATCAATTCATTCTGTCTGTCTGGTAAAAAGTTTGTACACGTTATTTCACCGAAACCTAATGTCGGATAAATTAACCTGAAATTTTGCATAATTATTTCTTTTAACTGACAACACACGAATAAAAAAAGACAACAACAATTAGTTAATCAACAATTGGTAATTTATTATTTAGTTTGGTATCCTGAACAAGGCAACAAGGGAAATAAATCGTACTTAACAGATTTGGTGGTATAAGTTGAAAAAGTCCCCCTGAGGACTCTTGAACCCTTAGTTAACATTTTGAATGCATTTAAAAAAAAAAAAGATCATGTAAACTTTCACCAAGATACCGCCCTCTTTCCCCAGCCCTCTTTCCCAACGGGGCCAGACAAGTGATAGGATCAGACCCGAGTACACTATTCTGCCTCAACATGGCACTTGGGTGGAAACGATTGCTAGAGGAAGTGATTAGGCTAAATAAATAGCAAAACAAAACTCCTGTGGGAGTGTCTAAGGGAATGCGAGAGATTTCCCATTGCACTGTGCGGAGTTGAAAGAGAGCTTCCACGTCCCTGTCGATAATCCATGTGCCGTTCCTCAAGGGACCGTTACAGTAATGGCGAGCACGATTAGCTTGGTACAACATAGGAAAACGGCGGGGATTCCCGGTGTGCTCGGCCATCGGCCATGTATTTTAGTTCATGCGCTCGGGGTGCCGGATATATCGGAAATAGCATTGTCTTACATAGACATTGACTTGGATCTCTTCCAGACATAGCAGTTTGTTCAAGCAGGCTTACACGCCTTGAGTTCGAAGAGCCTTCGGCTCAACTCTTTTGACAATCACACGGATCATAGCGCAATGAGAAAGCTAAAAGATAAAAAACAAAACAATTGGTAAAAATATTTAAAATCGCAAAGACTTATATGTCTAGGAGGGTTACATGGTTAATAAAATAGACTCATCAAAGCTAATTGATACTATTACACATAATATAAGCATTGTTTCTTTTTAAAGTCATTTTTTATGTTTTTATTTCTTTTATATATTCCTCGTCAGCAACAGTGGTCAGTCAATATAACTCCAGCTGAGTTGTGCTTACTGAGCACCTAAATGCGTCATGAAAATGTTCTCCCAGATTCTCCCCAACCCCCCTTACATATTTACAAAAGAGATTAGCTGTAATCATGAAAGATACGATTGACAAATGTAATAAACATGAAAAATATATAAAAATACTTTTTTTCTTAGAAAAAACGAAGCTTATCTAAGGATAGTAACTTCACATTTACAACTGTATCTCTAAGTAATGTATAATTTAATTCCTTTTTTCGATATCGAGCAAAATAATTAAGTACAAAAAAAAAATATCTGATTAGCTAATTTTTTTTATTGATTCATATTTTGTTAGGTATTATAAAAATTGTTTGAGGTTTCAACTTGATTTGAGAATTTGTGTGGGAGAAATAACGTGTACAATTATCTAAGGGGACAAAAACTCCACATGTTTAGCCATATCTCTTAATACTTACGGATTAATTTCCTTTGTTGTTTATTAATAATTAATTGACTAGTTAGTTTATTTTTTTTTAATTTATTTCACGTTTTGTTTCCTGTAAAAATGATTGTTTAAAGTTTGAACTTCATTCGAAAATGATTGTGAGGAAATAACTTGTGGACCAGACAGACACATATCTTGATTTCATATCATCTTTGTTTAATAAATGGTCTAGTGTGGCTGCCTGGTCTAGTGATATCTGTTCTAGACTGTCGTTACGGTCCAAAGCTTGAAACCTCTCCACTATTATCATATGCGTCCTGCATATGGCTGGCGGTAGAGGTAATAACGTCAGAAATGTCAAAAAACGTCAGAAACGAACATAATATCTCTTTGAAGTGAGTGAGATGGATAACCACCGCACCACACAACCGAATTAAATACGTGAATCCCTTGTAGCAATAACGTTATCATATGTGAACTTTTTAAACTAGGAATATGGAATTACAGAAATAGGAGGAAGGCCCTTGCTCATATGCTGAAACGTTTATTTTTAACAGTACAGTTTTATGACTTTTTATGACTTATGCGTCTGCAAGACATGAAAATATCACATCTTTCTGGTTTTGTGATTTACGAGCCCATGACTTGCACACGTTTCTATATTTCTTAATTAAAACATGTTTTCCCTTAATATAGCATTAAATAATTTGCAAATTTTTTGTAACACACAGCTCATCAGTTTGCTTTTTCAAAATACAATATACAATATACAACACTCTATTCTTGAGGAATAATGAGCTTTTTGGGCCGTGATTTTCTAAAATCAAATATGCCTGATTTTACTTTTTTTGTTTTGTTTTTTTTTTGGAAATTAAAATATGATTACACCAAAATAACTTCAGACAAAACAAGTACATACAATTAGAAAATGTAACTTTATAAAATAGTTTAGCAATGCAACTTTTCAAGGATAAAAAAACATGTACTCATAAAACGAAGTGTAATCTGTAATTAAATTTGGAATTAATTTTTTTTTTTAAATTTACTTAAAGTAAATAATGTCACCAAAATCTTTGAAGAACAAATATTAATTTTATTTTGTTCTTTGTTTAATTATTACCAAAAATAAAGCAGTCTACTGTTCTAAATTCTAAAAAAAAAATATTAATAAATAATAACTTTCAAGATTTGACAGGGACTTTTTATTATCAAACTCAGAGACGGCCCCCGGCGGACAGACCCAAATGACAAGTGTCACGTAGCATAAAGCAGCTGTTACATTATGTTTATTTTAAATTTTCTGCAAGCGTCATCAGACATAGGTCCAGCTGGATTGTCGGCGGGTTCTTAAAACAAGCATGCCCTCTTGAAACAGAAGCTACGTCTATTCCATAAAAGAGCGAGATTTGTTTGTTTCTAGTTGATTGTTGCTAAATATACAATGAAGTAAATAATTTTTAAAAAATGTTGAAAGGAAGGGGAAAGTCAGCTGTAGTTATGAGCTTGTGCGAAGAGAGTTGTTTATTGTACAGTGTGTATATTTTATTAAAGTGATTCCTAGTTCCAGAATTAAAGCTTTGTATCTATTCACTAGTAGCAGCTTATTTTTTGAAGTAATAGTTTGCATTTCAATCTCCGGCATGACGATTTTGGATTGTTTAGTCTACGTTCAGAATAGAAATCTACACAAAATGATAACATCAGAAAAGCATTGTCTGATCAACACAATCCCATTGTAATATCAAGACATCATCAACATTTATTAATCAAATACAAACTATCGTTACCACAAGAAATATTCACCACGTTCTTCTTTTTTCTTGAAAAAACAAAATACCACAACGGAAAGGCAACAGACATTTTACTAGATCTTCTATAATGTGAACAGCCATTAGATTCTAATTGCTTGATATTTATATACAATTAGGATTCTTAATCTGTATAAGAGAAAATAGAAAATGGATCTTTGAAACTGAATTAAATGACTACCTATCCTAGTCTAGTACTTAGAGAGACACAAAGATAAAGGCACATTCCTCGTCCCATATGCCAAGACAAATTTCTACAAGTGCTCCTTCTTCCCTAGAGCATGGAATGGGTTGCCTGAGCTAGCTAGGAAAACCAGTGACTTGGCAGAATTTAAGTCATTGGTTAATATGCATGACTGAATGCAATGACGCGTAGGACGTAATCATCTTCTTTTGTGAAGTAACGTCTGATATTAGATAAGATAGTATCCGTCACAATCCCAAACGAATCATTTAACCGAGCTCTGTTTGTCCTCTGAGGATATTTCCGACTGACGTAAAAGAGAACTAATTCTTTTCATTTCAAATAGTTGCTCGTGAAAATACAGTTAGGAAATCTAGATTGCTATACTCACACTGTCTGTCCGTCTGTCTGTCTGGTAAAAAGTTTCTACACGTTATTTCTCCCACATTCAAATTTCGGAACAAACAATTAGTTAACTAACTCTTGGTAATTTATTGTTTTAGGACAAGGATAACCAATCGTGCTTGACTTATGTGGTTATATAAGTAGAATTACTTTCCTTTATACTTTGCTTAGAGAAATAGGCCGCCGCTTTAAGGTTTGAAACTAACAAAAGATAACCTTGTATTTTTATAAGTACTTCACTGGCAGAGTGGTGCGTTTGTGCACATGAAAGGACTTGAGCAATGGAGTTCGAATTCAGGCCGTTCAAACCTTACATTAGTTGTTTAGCTGGGGGGGGGGGGGCGTTCAACTTTGAAAATCCCCCAGGCCCCCACTTGAAGGGTGCCCCATAATGAGTTTCCGAAATTTGATTTTACATTAAATATTACGCCGTTACCTCACATCATGATGTTAAATGTCAACATGCAGGAATCCCTAATGAGTTCAAGCCCCAAAATCATTAGCTACGCCACTGTTTTATGTAAACTCATTAAGAAAGCGATCAAGGTAACATTAACATGTTAGCCCTTTTTTCTTTCTTCCTCCCCCCCCCCTCAACCCCTGTCTCAACTGGTCCAGACAAATGATAGGATCATAGAGTATAGAGAACGTTAGAACAGGACAAAGTGGTCAACAAAAACAATTAGTAAGCATATGTCTAATCACCCAGATGTGTTTTTGTTTGTTTGTTTGTTTGTAAAATGTTTTACATGTTTCGGATGCTCCTTCAGAGTTGAAGGTAACTTCCTCTCTAGTCCAAACCTCCCGATGGACGACGGGGGATGGGAGCGGGCATGGTTTCAAACAGGGACTATCGATAAATCCGAATGATAGTCCAGCGCGCAAACCGCACGTTCAAGCAGCCAAATTTATTATTGCTAGTCTAGATCTTTTAAAAATTTCATTACATGACTGATTTATGCTAGTGTTTTTCTTTAAAAGCATTTTTTTTTAATTTTAAATCCTAAATGACCGCTAAATGATACCTTGAACCCCGGTCACAACGTACGGACCACTGGAAAAAAATGCAGATAAATAAATATGTGTACTTAAGGTACCGAAATACTTGGATTCAGGATGTAGTGTAGCCGAACAACGAACAGGTTGACAATATCTTAAATCTAATACTTATGCGATAAGGAAATCTTGCATATCCTGATTTGTCAGTATATAAGAAAAAAACAAACCGGTTGTCTTTCTTGTATTTTCTTTGCTCGCTGTTAGACAATTGAAAACTGATTCTGGAAACAATAGAATGGCAAAGTTTTTAGTCTGTGTTTTCATTGTGTCGGTATCAATAGAGCTTGGGCTGACTGGTAAGTTGTTAGTACTTGTATCTCAAACTGTGTGCTTTTTTTTTTAAGTACACACATTTAAGCAGGTGTAAATAATTAATTGTATGGATTCGACTTTTGAATTACATGAGTTTCTGTGATATATGCAAGGTACTTTGGTTGGGTTACTAGGTTAGCATTATTTGTTGAGACTGATAATATTTATTTCTGCACACTTTCAAAAGTTTAAAGACAATGTCATTTTGGTTGGTGTTGGGATTATGGAAGTGTTCAGGTTGGATTATCTTTTTTTGTTAGCCTCTAAATCGTAAAAAAAATAAAGGATTATCTTAGTTAGTGTTAGTGAAAGATATATTGATAATGGTAATCAAAAAAATTATAATTTGACCACTGCAAATAATTTTACGACTTACACTTTCAAATAATGTGGAATTCAGTCTATCGTTTTCTTAATGTAAATTTTGACGATAAATTTTCATTTTTAACAATGTCTTTTTCAGTGTCCTTGTCTACCATAGATTGTCCTCTCAGGAAATGTCCATCCACGAACTGTACGCAAGGCTTTCTTGAAGATGCCAGCGGTTGTCCAACATGCGAATTTAGACCATCATGTCCACCATCGTTCTGTCATCTCATGGCATGCAACAAAGAGATTGTCACTGACCCCAACGGTTGCACTTTCTGTAGATGTTTGCCACAGCCATGCCCAGCCATTGACTGTCGGCCAGAAGTCATTTGCGAACATGGTTTCATGAAAGATCCCGATGGATGTGATACCTGCACCTGCAAACCAAACTGTCAGCCCGCAGTGTGTCCACTTCTCAAGTGTGCGTTTGGACTTGCGACTGACGCCAACGGTTGCAGTATCTGCAAATGTAAATATTGCCCACCACCAGCGGACTGCATATGCCTGTATGGGACCAATTGGCATTACACTGATGGCTGCAGAGTGTGTACCTGCCAGCCTCGTATCACTGAAACGCCTCATATATGAGAAAAAATCAAAACACTTTATTACCACGAACAGATGTACATCGTCTGAATAAAGAATAAAAATCGTTGCATTGCGTTTATCATTTATATATAAATACATGTTATCGTGGTGGCTGAGTGGTTAATGGCTTGGCTTCCGAACCTGGGGTCCTGGGTTCGAATCTCGGCGAAGAATGGGATTTTGAATTTCGGGAATCTTTGTGACCCTTATGAGTCTAACCAGCTCTAATGGGTACTTGGCTTTAGCTGTGGATAGTAAAGTTGGTTGTCCGTTGAGCTGGCCACATGCCACCCTGCTGGCCAAATAAACAGATGACCTTAACTCCATGTAACATGTATGTTCACCAACAATTTCATGGCAGTAAATTTTCTCCACTCTCTCTATGCAATTTATTCTGTCCGAGTTGATTGTACAGCCAAAAGAAGCTGATAATCTTTCTTTGTTAATTTAATGTTATTATTATAGGAAGTACATTCAATCATGGGAATAAAGTTTGGAATGATCTTAATTTTTGTTTAAATTTTAGTAAATGTAATTATCCCCAAATCCATTCATCATAAAATGTCCTAGTTTTTTGTAAGACTGACAAAAAGATTCATTAGATTTATTTCTACATCCTATGTGGATCAAAGTAGTGGTGCAGTAATGAGTATCGCCAATACTTTCAGTGATTTACTTTGGAACTAAGGAGTGCAGCCACCGAGATTTCAAAGGGGAAACAATCTAATTATATGACTAGCTCATAAATCTTGATAAATTAATACATTTCGACATAAAATCTTATTACACATGTGCACAAAAGGAAATGATCTCTGAGACAAAAAGACGTGATTAATCATGAGCTACCTATGAAAACCCCCCACCCCTCCCCCAGAAAGACACAAAAGCTTAAAATCTTTCTGTCTAAAATTTAACAGCTAATATAACGCACAAAGGGGAGAGAATCGTGAAAAAAAAAGATATACTTAAGCTTTCATGAGTTACCTGTGAGTCCCGAATGTTTTTCTTTATCTTACATATAGAATACTGTTTAGTATAACACACACACACAGATATCTCATTTTCTTTTTTTTTGTTTTAACATTGCATTCTTCCCTAGTGGTCTGTGTACTCCTATATGGTTTAGAAAAGTGGACACTGAACACTGAGTCAGTGGCGTAGCTATGACTTTGCCATCATTCGGAGGCACGGAGGGCTTGACCTCTTTGGGGGCCCCTTTTATTTTGCGTAATATTTTACATTTAGTGTAAAAAATACTCATTTGTGAGCCCCCCCCCCTCAAGTGAGGGCCCTGGTGATTTTCAAATTCTCCCCCTCCCATCCCTCCACCCTACCTACGCCTCTGCACTGAGGCTGAAAGAAGAATCCAAGCCTAAAATTAGCATAGCCTATATAAATCGTGAACAAAGGCAATACGAAAAGAAATAAACAAACTGGAATTAACATGTACTATTTATTGAAGTTATTTTTTTTTTAAAGAAATTCTACAGGTGAGACAACCAGAAAATACATTAGAATAGTTTGTATATAAAGTCCTAATAGTTTATTAACTTCTACAGCTATTCGTGAGGTACAAGAGATGGCACATTAAGTAATAATCAGTGAAACACAAAATGACATATGATGATATCAATGTGTTGACATTTATTTTTCTCATTCACTCAGTTTGACTTGTATATAAGCTTTATTTCAGCTCTGGGAAAGAAGCGTACAAGTTTAGACCTATGCTAGTGTCAGTCTTACAGTAACTTGGCTTATAGCCTATGTACTAGTAAGCCATAACCACGTGACTTAAAATTTTGCTCAAAAAGAGAGGAGATATCTAAAGGTAAGAACTCGAGAGAGTATTGTCATTGTTGAGCTGACTACTAAATTTCTTGATACCATTTGAACAGCCATTGCACTGTTGCATTCTGGATTTACTTCTATGTTAAAAAAAAATTACAATAAGTACTTTCCCTAAAATTCTCAACTTTGTTAATATCTAAAGTATTAAAATAAGTAACTAGCTCATTAAAATAATTAATCATAATTGCCTATACGTATATGTAGGCTATAAAAATCTGTACTTATGTTCCTGCAATTAAACGTATTCTTATACGGCTATAGATAAAGTCAAAGTATAGATCTAGATGTTGTAGTACATTTTGTGAAATACCGGTGCCCACTACTAATGTAACGTATAATGTATTATTTACGATAAATTTATTTATTGAAAAATTGATTTTCGAAACTTACATAGATTAAAGCTATACTTATTGGTTATGGACTGAAGCTTATATTACATCAATATAATCTGATACGATAAATAGTCTTCCCAATTTCTCATTCTTGGATTGGTCTGAATAAGAATATTGGTTCAATTCAGATTCAGCCTCTAGCTCAGTATAACTTTTCTTAGAACTTTGGTCGTCTTCAAGTTCTTTAGCGTTGTCATGGTTTTCTACTTTGGCGTAGTCGTTTTTCGGAGCTGTTTCCCCACTGAGGTGATCGTACTGCTTGTCTGGGATGTCCTTGTCCTGCTCTGAGGGGGACTTGGCGTACTCTCTCTCATACGGCTTCGGTGGCTCTATCGTGTCGTAATGGTCAGATTCGTCTGGGTCATCGTAAGGATCGTTGTCTGGTTGTTTCGTGACCTTTGACTTCCTCGCGGGTTGATTGTGTTTTATTCGTTTTCTCCTGTAGAGGAATACGACCGCGATGACAATTAGAAGCAGGACGACACATGATGCGATGCCTACACCGACCCATCCTCCAGCCGGTACATCGGATTCTGTGATGTTCAGAGCTACAAAAAAGTGAAAAAAAAAACCTTATGTATTGACACAGATAACCAATAATAATGTACGGACTTTCTAATCTTTTCGTTTGTGGTTAGAGACTGAATAAGTTAAGCGTTCGGACCCCACCACGGTCTTCTAACAGACCCAGCTTCCAAACGGTACATTGTGATGTGGCTGTGATGTTCAGAGCGTTCAAAGGTGTGAATGAAAAACAAAGTTCATGTATTAAGTGACACAGACACAGCAGTAATAATGTGAGACTCGGAAACTAGAATCTAACAGGAAGAGTGTACGTATCGTACATTTTTGTGGTTATTAAGCAAAACATATTTGATTTGTAAAAAATATGATGGCATTCTTGGTTTGAGCAGCGAGTAAAAGATTGTTAAATCTTTTAAAGCCTAGATGTTAGAGGATCGATGTGAATATTTAACCAAGAAGCGACAAGAAAATTAGTTTGTTGTAAAGCTAGCTACAATATTGCTAATATTTTAAGTAGAGAAATGAAGCTTTTTCTGACGCACAAAACTAAACAACTTCAAATATCAAATTGATTAATGTATTAGATACCTTTTCGTTCACGTGACCCGTGACATATGGGTCGGAAATTAAAATGGCCCTCTGGACAAATTAGGTTGGGCATCACTGGCCTATAATACTTTCATAGAGTTGGGCAACTTTTTTTTAGGGTCTCAAGTTTGCTTTAGGGCTACTATACATACGTCACGGTTCCATTTAGTACCCAGGAACATTAATGCCAAGTATTATCAAGATTTGTCAAACGATTTTGATTTCTATTCGTAACATACATACAAGCATACATACACACATTTTGGCATAAATACGCCTTACTTTCTAATTTATAGTATAGTTTCTTGTCATGGAAAAAGACAGGGCGAGAATGAAGTAAGTCGGTCGACAGATCAATAAACTCATTGATAAGAGAAAAGGAAAGGGGGGTGATCTGATACTTACGTAGTGTACAGTTTGGAGGAAGATAACCGTCTGGACATCCAGTGTTGCAGGTTCCAGTGAATATATCACAAGCGTTAGGGTGGCAGCTGTTGCTACAACTTGGCGCACAGGTCGGAACTCCATTATTACAAGCTGAAAAATATTCGCATAATTTATGAACTACATGTCTATGTTAGCTTCTTGATTATTGAAATATATATAAATTTGAAAAAAAAAAAAAAAAAAAAAAAAAAACCAGTCCATTTAAAAATAAAATGAAATTTCCTTAAAATTTTCTTAGAACTTACATGAAAGATCAATATGGAAAGTTATTTTTCATATTTACAAGTATAAAAAGAATTATTAGAATTACAATCTTATCATAAGCTAATATTACAACTAATTTTAAAAACAATATTTAATTAAGCTTAATTAAAATTATGAGCTAATTTAACTAACACAACACTTTTTTTTCAAAAGAAAACCAATTTTTGTTTGGAAATATTTTATTACGGTGATAAAAAACATCACAAAAAAAAAACAGAATTTGATATATATATATATATATATATATATATATATATATATATATATATATATATATATATATATATATATATATATATATATATATATAACATCATACACCAGTTTAAGGAAAAGTATTTGACAATGTCTTTAAATTCTAACCTCTAAAAAGTATTGTAAAATTCATTATATGTAAAAAGAATATGCGAATTTTAAAATTGTACAACTTAAGCAATGAATATAAATTGTAAGAAAAAACAACAAAAAATAAAAACCCATTTCAAATGCATTCACATGAAACATTGAACATTTCAAAACGTAAATTTCTGAGCTGAAAAAAAATTTAATGTTAGATAAACAAGCAAAATTTTAGAATTGCAGGACTAGAATGAAAAGATCGAAATAAATCTGTCAGAAAAAAAAAGGTTTACAAAGTGAGTTTGTGTTATCACACAAACTCAGAGGCGGCTCCAGTCGAATTATTAAATGGTCCAGGCATATTCAACATTTGATCGTTTAAAGTAATAGAATTTCAAAAAATCTTTCTTTTTATTTTTCACTAAAAAGCAAACAAGATCATCAATAATTAAACTCTTCTCTTTTGGAATAAGGATTTGAAATAGAGCTCACTGAAAGCAGAGCTGCGTTAACTGATCACCGACGATTATACAAATGGATTAAAAAAAAAAACAGCAAGCCTCCACTGAACCACCGATCAAAGGGAAAGAATAACTAAACACTAAGAGTTCCTGTGGTCACATGATGTACCATAAGAAGTTTCAGCTGCAACTTAGAGTTAATAAACAGATGCAAAAGTAGAGCTTAGCTATACATTTAGAAAGACAAAATAAAGGCGAGTCTCGAGCAAAGAATAAAATAAGGATATTTGTTACGACAACAGCTCTGCCGAGCACAACACACATCAACCAGGTTCAACATTTTAGGCTCTGACACCGCGTTTAAGCTTCAATGCATCATACGTCTCTATATTGTAACCGAGAGAGAGAGAGAGAGAGCGAGAGAGAGAAGAAAGAGATAGAAAAAAGATAGAGAGAGCGAAAGAAAAAGAGTCAGAGAGAGAGAAAGAAAGAGACAGAAATAGAGAGAGAGGAAGAATAAGGGAAAAACAGAACAAAATCAAAAGATAAATAGAAAGAGTCAAAAAGAGAGAGAAGCAGAGAGAGAGAGAGAGAGAGAGAGAGAGAAAAGTTAAAAGTTTTGTTTAGGTGAAATTAAAGTTCGCATTAGCCTTGACCCAGATGATGTTGTTGAAACGAGCGCAATAGCGAATGGTCTGGTCATGTGACTGCGGTAAATATAGGACCAATTAATATAACCCAGTGTTTCCCAAACTATGTTCCGGGGAACCCTAGTGTTCCGCGAGGCCTGAATAGGTGTTCCACGAATGACTGGAATAATGAACAAAGCAAGGAAAGCGTTGATCTAAACACTCAATGTGACAAGTGTTTCGTTAAGGGAAGCGTATGGGAAACACTCAAGTAACCGATCGACAACATTTAACATGAGTGTTCTGTATCAGTAAGAACTTATAGTTGACACTAACACCTGTCTTTCGTAGAGATGCCACCTGTAAAAAACAAAACAAAACAAAATGTTTTTTTTATAATAATATTTGATATTTAGTCAAATATTTATTCTAAGAACGTTTGGATACACGTCACAAACACACACAGACAAAATCACGTTTTTTATCTCCCCTTACCTCCCTTATAACATAGCGTAACAAAACTCCCCCCCCCCCCAATTGTAAGAAAATTTGAATTTTACAAATACGTATTTCTTAATGATATATTATATCAAATTACATTTTTCATAATGGTATATATAGAAATGTCTGGAAAAGTTTTCAAATACTATCGTCGCTTCGATGACGTTTTAAGTTGTTGATGTTTTTCTCCTATTGGGTACATATACATAGGGAGGCGGCGAACAGCTGTCGAAAAAACCCGTGGTGTTAAAAAAAAAAAAAAAAAGCGCGAGGTATTTTTTCCATTAATGTTGTTATTTGAAAACTCATGTGTGATGACTTTCAGATTGCTATTGAACCACAAACATTTTATCAAAGTAAGAAACTCGTATAGCTCTAGTTAATACCGACCTAGAGCACTTAATACCCTACTAACTTTCTATCTCACTACCCGCATAAACAGGCTTAACCGTTCATCAACTGTCGTTCTGCAGTCCTGACCTCACGTTATCCCCGCTAGGCTGACCCATTCAACCATTGGGCAGGTACGGGACAGGGGCGTAAAGTTAAGAGTGACACTGATGCTCAACGTCAAACACGCCCACACCGAAATTCGTTCACAACACTGTGGTAAGTGAAGTCGGAACCGCGAAAGTCAAGAGGCCACCGTTTTCTATTAACAAATATAATGTAGGCTAAAAGGCGCTGTAATAAAGTAACAAACATAAACAAGATTGTTATAATGGCAATGTGATCCAAAAAAAAAAGTTGAATTATTTCATGTGAATATTTTTTGTTATGTAACAATCTTCAGATCTCCTCCCCAACATCCACATTGAAACTAATGGAGATAAATGTATATACCCCCCCTCCCACTGAATTAGTTACGTAATATCTGAACGTTTCTTTTTTTCACACTTTCCATCTTTCTCGTCTTCATCGTTCATCAAACTCTATTTTGTAAATAGTTTTTATGTAGCGCAACTGTCATGCTTAGGGTTCAATCTTTGGAGCAGTTTTGTGAGGGGCTATGCTTTGCTCGAGTTTGGGTGTCGAGACACGAGCCTCCCTTGCTTCGTAGCCAATTCAAGCGTACTTAGCCTCTCGGTCACACACACACACACACACACACACACACACACATATATATGTATATATATATATATATATATATATATATATAAGACTAGTCTTCGAGTCCGAAGATTAGTGAGGAATACAGTATTTCCCGTGGATGCGCAGTCCCAGCTGTGACCTATATATTTTGCCACATTCATATATATATATATATCTTTGATATACTGTATAACAATTTAATAATCTATTGAACTAGTTATCTATTATTTGATCTACCGGTACCCATAATTTCTATGACATCTCAAATATCCGAATGATAACGTTTCTTTCATTTCTTCAGCTTTTTAAAACCATAAATATATGAAATAAAAGCATTAATACTTACCTTTAATTTATTGTATGAAACAATTGTGTACAGTTTCACTAACATAATACGTACCATACTCACACACTCTATATAATATGTATATAACGTCACTATTTATTAATTCGAAACTTATAATGTCTAGATATTAAAAAATACGAGGTCCTGTTTCTCAAGTCACTGTACATCTGGAGAATGTGTAACAAGGAAGTAAAACACAGTTTTATATATCTACAGCGGGCCTGGACATACAAAGACTCGTATTTGAATAGCACACAGGTGGAAAGGCTTTATGAAAACACCTTTTTTTGGCCAATTAAATTAAAATGCAAGAATTTCCAACATTGGCTTTTTTAAACCAGGTCCTGTATCTTTTAGAACTTACATACATTTATAAATAGATAAGATCAATAGATATATAGATAAGACAAGAAGAAAGACAGACAGGAAGACACGACAGAAAGACAAGACAGAAAGATAGACAGAAAGATGGACAAAAAGATACATAGATAGACAGAAAGATAGATAGACAGAAAGATAGATAGAAAGAGATAGATAGATAGATAGATAGATAGATAGATAGATAGATAGATAGATAGATAGATAGATAGATAGATAGATAGATAGATAGATAGATAGATAGATAGATAGATAGATAAGTAAACAGATAAACATACTGACAGGACAGAAAAGACAGACAGGCAGATAGATAGATAGATAGATAGATAGATAGATAGATAGATAGATAGATAGATAGATAGATAGATAGATAGATAGATAGATAGATAGATAGACAGATAGATAGATAGATAAGTAAACAGATAAACATACTGACAGGACAGAAAAGACAGACAGGCAGATAGATAGATAGATAGATAGATAGATAGATAGATAGATAGATAGATAGATAGATAGATAGATAGAATGCTTTACTTGTAAAAAAAAATGGGTTCCGGTACTCAGTGATTAGGTGCTGGTACTCAATGATAAGTTACCTAACTTTTTAGTAATATATTAAGAATAAACGTTAAAATACAAGATATATTTTTTCCCCACATTGAAAAAGGTGCCGGTACGCCGTACCGGTGCTTACCGTCACAAAAAAAGCCCTGTATAGATAGATAGATAGATAGATAGATAGATAAACTATTCTAGTATATCTAATACGATTAGATTAGGAAGTTTCCAATGCCCTGTTGTTTAAATATATGGTCTGTATACGCCCATTGGAAAGAGGCTTTCAAATATTATTGCCAGCAAGTGAAAAGCTATTCTTGATTTTACTTTTTCAATGTATTCTCACTTCCACTCATTCGCCCTAACTTCATTTCATATTCAACTTTACCTAATGACGTCATACGGTACTCGTAGGCGGAGAGCTGTTTGTATTTCAACATAGACTTCAGAGTATTTAAATTATATTAGTCCGTTCTGTTTCTATATATTATGTATGTATTTTTATATTTGTTCAGTGCTGAAATTACAAAAGCGGGGGCCAAGAATTGTGTAAAGGTACTTGCTTTTGTAAAATCTCTATATTAAATCCATTCTAGTTCTGTAAGGCGAAAAACAAGAGTGTATCAATTTCATCTCATTTCTAATCTATTTCTAATCTATTTCTAATCTATTCGTCCTATAGAAGTAAAGAGGGGCGCGGTGGTTGAGCTGTAAAGCGCTTGGCTTCCGTACCGGGGTACCGTATTGTGTTCGAATCCTGGTGAAGACTGGTATTTTTATATTCGGGATCTGCGGCAGCCTCTGGCTCCACCCAGCTCTAATGGGTACCTGACATTAGTTTGGGAAAAGTAAAGGCGGTTGGTCGTTGTGCTGACCACATGACACCCTCGTTAACCGTAGGCCACAGAAACCCTATAGACCACAATGTCTGAAAGGGTAACTTTACTTATATAGAATTAAATAAAAATACAAATAATGTGTTGAAAACGCTATTAATGGTAAGACCTTGGGCTCCGGTACTGTTTGAACTGCAATAAAACCAGTCCTGCCATGATCTAATCTATTTATCTATCTATCTATCTATCTAACCATCTATCTATCTATCTATCTATCTATCTATCTATCTATCTATCTATCTATCTATCTATCTATCTATCTATCTATCTATCTATCTATCTATCTATCTATCTCTATGTATCTATCTATCTATCTATCTATCTATCTATATCTATCTATCTATCTATCTATCTATCTATCTATCTATCTATCTTTCTATCTATCTATTTCTATCTATTAATGTACAAGTCAATAAATCATTCCATCAAAAAATTATCAATATTCACTACAACTTTGGATTGTCATCTAATATTTCATATTGATCAAGGTGATTAATTCATATTTCGTGGCTTTATACTGTATTGTTTATAAAGTATGTTACTATTGAGGAAAATCAAGAAGTGGCTGTTACCTTAAATAAAAAGTCGTCTCTAAAACCCAATTAAAACGGGTGCTAGTCTCCCCTTTTTTCAGCCCTGAACCGTGAGTGACATACTGACATGTAAGGAGAAATTACGTTTACCAACTAAAAGACAGGTAGGTAAACTAAACTAGACTGACGACCTGGTCGATAATACAGTAAGGGAAAGCTAGCACCGTAACTACAAAGTGCGTCTGTTGCTTCACAAAAATGGAATACATTACTATGGCTCTTTAGTGTAAATCAAAGTTCAGATGAGCCTTTTTTTTTTTTAATAAATAAAAATAATGATTAAAGGGAGATAATTTTATAAAAAAAATCTTTTTTAAATAGCCGCATTCACATTTGTCCCCAGTTTAATCTAGTACAAACGAACACTTGAACACACAATATTATAATTCAGTTTATTTGCTTTATAGATGGTTTTGAGCTTAAACCCTCGTTTATGGGGGTTATAAAAAATATCTCTTCAATAAAAACTAAAGCAAACTACTACTATTCACATTGATCCCCAAGCTGGCAAGCGAGATGTGTCTACTGTGTTTCCATGTATAATAGAAACGACGTCAGAGAAAAAATTAAGGGACGGGATGAAATCAAGATTAATTACGTATATAAATTTAATGTCAGACTAAGACTAAGACTGCTTTATTGATCCCTATGGAAATTTGTTGTAATTACAAGGACCATTTTCTCATATAGAGACAACACAACAGAAACATACACATAAATAGAACAGACACAACATAAAGAGTTCATTCATCGACTACACATAGGCATTTTGGACCTTTTCATGTTTCCTGATCAACGGCTGGGGTTGATAAAATGTGACCTTGTAAGGTACGAACTAGTTTTTGTATCGCTCTGTTCTTGTCTTGATTGACAGAGGTCGCCCACTTCTGTGTATGTCTGTGTATTTGTGCAAACGAAAAGAATCGTTTCACCTCTGTCATGCGCCGCTGGAATAAGCTGCAATTATCATGCGCCCCTAGGATGTAAGTAATTAAAATCAATTTGTTTGGTGACGTTAGGTCTAGGGGTTTATAACGACACCGTAGACCAGCGCTTATTACAGGTTGGGAACACACAACACCCAGATAGCGTACAAGAAAGAAATCGATTAATTTCGTTTGAAAGATGAAACTATTTAATGTTATAAAACAGTGATGCCCAAAATACGGCCCGCGGGCCAGATGCGGCCCGCGATGTGGTTCCATCCGGCCCGCCAAAGTATATAAAATCCGCTACCCCCCACCCCTTCAAAGAAAAGGTTTAAAAATGTCTCTTTACCTACGTTAGGGCCATCAATTTTACTCCGATTAATTGGTACAATGACCAACATTTGTGCGTTTATGAGACTCTTAATGTAGAATTTATAAAAAAAAAATTACTTTTTTGGAAGAACATGATAATAAGCCAATATTTTTGAGTTGTAAATAAAGTCTGCCTTTTTTTAAAATGCAAATACAAAACAAATTTTACGCCATTTGAATAAAAAGATTGTTAAACTACGTCTAGAGATTGGAAGATTAATATTAATATTTATCAAAAAGAGTCAAGAATATGAGTCGTTGGTAAGGCTAGCTACACTGTTGCTAAAATTTTTATTAGAGAAATGAAGCTGTTTTCAGACGCATGAAAAAAAAAAACTAATATCCCATTAATGAATGTAAATGCTAGATCCACGGGTTTCTAATCAAATAGTTTCAGGTCAATTTCATTTCATTTTTGTATCTCTCCTTTATGTGGCCCGCGACACCAGTGTCGGAAATTAAAATGGCCCGCAGGTCGATTTATGTTGGGCATCACTGTTATAAAAGATAAAATTGGAAGTGATAACAATGGCGGGGGAATAATGAAAAAAACCTAAAGTAATCTATCTACGAACAAAGATAAATGAAATAATCAATTAATCCTTTTGACTGCTGATGGTACAGATATGAGTGCCCCTATTGTTTATAAACTTAGCTCTATTAATCCTGTATTCAGTTGAAGTCGTCTCAGAAGCGTATCCCTCTGCCTGTATGCTGTGAACTGCTCCAGTCAGTTAGCGTGAAGAGACACAAAAAAAAAAAAGGTACCACTTTTCAATTGTTAGAATTTTTTTCCAGTACCACAGTTATCTTCAAAGACCTCTTTCTAGACTTGCAAGTGGGTGAAAAATTATGACAGCTTTCCTCTCCTGAGGGATACCTTGTGGTATTGAATATATATATATAAACCATTAATTAGTTCCCGGGCTTTATATTAGTAATTAAGGCCGAAACCAGACTTTTTTTTTATCTTATATTATTTTAATTGAATTGTATTAAATGGGACACATTTAACATACTTCTTTTAACTCGTGATTTAGTGTCTCTCTCTCTCTTTCACTCTCTCTTTCTCTCTTTCTCTCTCTCTATCTCTCTCTTTCTCTGTTTTTTTTGTTGCTATGGGACCCTATTTTATTGGGTTTTTTTTAAACTGAAGAGCAGGTGACCAAGATAGCTATGGACAACGAAAAAAACAACATATGTCTCATCGCAAGTGTGCAATACAAAAAATGGCTGGCTCCTCTAATACCAAAGCGAAAGCCAAGTTAACCTGCGATATATGTGGACGAGAGTGTTTCTCTAAAATATTGCCACCCAGTCACGTGAGAAGTGTTGTAGCAGATGATCCATAGTCGTTACGATAGGAGGGGGCCCAACTCAAATGTCTATTAGTTGTTATGTGTTCCATCACTCTAGCATACGTTAGAAATGTATTGTTATAACTCTGCCATGCGCACCGCCATCCAGGCTAGTGCTAGAAGGTGCGCACTGTGATAGACTAGACCTAAAAGGATGTCAACATTAGAAAGGAAAACGATTTCCGCCCAAGTTGAGAGCCAATATGGAGAGACTGTGCCTAAGATAGATGTTGTTTTGTGTACCTGTGATGTCGTGTTAATAAACGTCTATGTTTCGTTGAGTTGCCTCCCTTAAATTATTACACTATGTTAGAGCTGTGCACGTCACAACCACAAGGGAGACAACTAATAAAATGTGTCTTTATTTATGTTGTGATTACTTAGAATTCATAATAAAGTCTCTGTTCCACATCTATACACTATATCAGCTCAATAGGTTTAACTACCGTATGCCGTTTTGAATGGTGTTATGCATATTAAATCGCAATGCTGCAAAATTACTTTAACAAATCTCATTTCAAACGAGGCCTCTTACATCTTATATTACGCCTGCACAAATCTATGGATAGCAAATTACAGTACATTGTTGCCAACTCTAAGATCGCTTTGCAAAGTGCATAATATCCGTGTCAGTCGTTTAGTTGACAAAGTGATTTTGGCAGGGATTTATTAATAATAATTTAATATAAACAGCGCTGTGAATTAAAGAAAAAGTATGCTCAATACGCCTATCATTTGATCAAGCAGTTGCTTCATTTCTCTAGTATTCTTTTGGATTGTTTTATAAAACATAACATTTAAACCCTTATCACTTGTAACGAATGTTTGTAGCTAAACAGAAAGAAAGTGGCTAAGTTAGCAGCTCGTATGCAGTCAAGCGAGAAACACACACACCCACTCAAACATCTAAAACTTTTCACAGGAAAGGCTGTTAAGGAGTGTACAGGCTAACTGTGTAATTTGCTAGCTCACATAATTTTCTTGTAAAACACAAGGCCTTCACTCATTCGCGGACAAACCCAAGATATACTTTTTGGTCACAGGCTTGGTAAATGTTTTTTAGATAATGTTATAAAAAATGAATATCAAAATATAAACTAATAACCGTTATGTTAATTCCATTGTTAGACATTTATCATAGCTTTATTCAGTTTAAAATAGCCTAAATTGTGCGAAGGTTTAGCGTCAAGTTTATTTCTGTATTAAACTTGATAACTGACAGGCAGAACAAAAAAAAAACAAAAAAAACATGTTTTACAAATTCTACCACAGAAATTGTATTCTTTGGCAGTATGTCCGTGTTTATCTTTGTCATTCAAACTTTTAATTTTTTATTTTTTTTTTAAGCTTGACGATCGTTTAAAAAATTGTTTGGTAATAATGTAATTTTAGTAGCCCCCCCCCCTCCTTTATATCACTTACTGTAAACGTCTCGAATGTAAGTCTATATCCACTATGATACAAATAGGCTTGTTACGTCACATTAGAAACAAACAAAAAAAAAAACAACTTCGGATGAAAAATAGCTAAAACAAAAATATATATAAATTTCCGATGGTCTTAGCGCGACCCCGGGCTAACGTTCATTCGACCCCCAAAGGGGTTGCGAGTCACATGTTGAGAACCCCCTGAGTTAAATTATTGCAATGGTAGATCTACTTCTTTTTTTTACCTAATGAAATGTGTGTAGTTCTATATCATAGTTGTAATTGTTAATATAAAGACCGAGTGTACCATTTGGGTTGACCTAAAACAACTTGTGACCTACATAACTGGATGTGAGAAACTAGAAATTACAAACAATGAAAAACTGAAATACCACCATACTCCATGCCTGGTCGTGTGGTATAGAAGTTGGACATTTGTAGGTCGTCTCGATGGCGCTGGGTTTGTACCCTGCCCGCTTCCATCCCCAGTTATCCTTCTGATTTGGACTAGGAAGTAGATTATCTTCAACTCTGAAGGAACATCCGAAACATGTAAAACAGAAAAAGCAAAAAATAAATATATATATATATTATGATTGCATCTGATCACTCAAATCTAAATGAAGATGTTTATTGAAGATTTTCATACCAGGCTGAAAACTTATAATTAGCAAACGTTTTGGTGTATACTGTGTACAAGGAAGTGTTAATCATCACTAATTTATAGAATGATTTTTATGTGCACATTTTGGCACTGCAGAATCACATTTTTTTACAGTTCTACCCATAGACATATATATATATATATATAGACTGGACGATAAAGTAAAAATTATTATGGGAAACATTTGGGAAAAGATAAGTTTGTATGAGTTATACAGCAGTTATGAGCAGTGTAAAATTAAAAGTATTTATAGTTGTTGTTTTTTTCAGTCATAACCTATATAATTGATAGAACCCCTTCTGTATTATTATATCTCAAATCGTGCCTAATTATAACTAGTTTTAAATACTAGATTTAGATCTAGTCTATATAAATACTATAGTAAAAAAAATACTACTTTTACTAGTACTATACTGTACTATAAACTATAATTGTAATCTGTATAGTCTAGTCTATAGTTAGTATATAAATAGTCTAGCTAGGACTAGATTCAAGATTGTCACTAGATCATATCTATAATTAGTATAATCTATACTTATACTAGATCTAGTCTATAGTCTGCATGCATAGAATTCATAGATGATCGACTGACTAGTTTAATAGTTAGTAGTAAAAAGTATGAAAAGTATTAGACCTAGTTATTACAAATATTAGTCATATTTATTAGATTTAGATCTATCAATATTGACAATATTAAATTAGTCACAGTCACAGTCACAGTGATACTGAATTATTCTGACTTACTGAAACTAAAAGTTAATGTGTATAATATTCAATTTTTTTCAACCTTTAGAATTTATCCTTGGCCTATCGAACTACGAACATTAGAGCACGTTCTGCTCATTTTCTTTGACTTTTTTGACTAAAAACTAATTCTAACAATTTGAATCGATAAGACGACCGCCATACATTAATAAAGAAGCCATGTCAACAAACATAGATCCACATCACAAACCTATATATATTTGCCTATGTCTATGATTATGAAACAAAGGCAAAATATTGGGAATATGGCAGTTTTGTACTTTTCAAAACTAAAGATCATAGTAATATATTGGCTGAAATGTTAGTCCTAGAATTTATAGCTCAATTGCCGCCATTTTTTTTTTCACATAGATAGAGTACATAAAACATATTTGACTTCCCCCAAATAAAAATAGCTTCCTACTTCCAGTCTATATTTATTTATGTCTATGGTTCTACCATAGACATAAATAAATATAGACTGGAAAAAGGAAGTAACTTCATGTAACTTGAAAATATGTACATCTATTGTAATCGGATTTCCGAAATATGAAAAGTTGCATGATCTTCATTCTTAGAGATTAAACAAAACTACACTGCCTCCTTATTTACAATATATATAGGTGTGTATAGATATGAATACTTAACTTTTATACTGCTCATAAATGCTGTATAATAAAGTACACAAAATTGCAATTCACAAATTTTCGTTTCATTAAACTCTTTAATTGGCCAGTCTATATTTATTTATGTCTATGAGTTCTATTTTTTGTGTGAATTTTTTTTTTAGATGGCGGATTGGAAGCTCAATATAGCCTCCTTGGCATTGAAATGTTCTAATATTGCCTCAATACAACCTGTTTAAAAAGTGCATGACTTTTTTACATGCAGATGAATGGAATGGATACATTGGCTGGCAAACAACTATTAAATATATATCTATATCTATATCTGCATCTATATCTCTGTGGCATTTTGCGTCCATTCGTAGATTTTCAAAACAGAACATAGATGTTTCCGGTAATAACCAAAGAAAAAGTATTCTATTTTTAATATTTTCATAACATTAGTAGGGCAGATTATTTACTGATATCCGCGTATCTTTACAAGTATTTTTTGTTCAATTACAATCAGAACATGACATTTTCAACTTTATTCTTAGATAGGGTCGTAGACAAGGGTTGGGGTTCAGGGCTAAATCCCAACCCCCATGACTTTTCGAAAAAAAATATTTTTCACATTAATCTACTTTCGTAAGAGTCGTTGGACTGTATTATAAATGTTTGCCTACGAGACTTACAACTTTCCGATAATATAAAGGAAAATACAGTCATCAAATTTAAGTGTGGGCCGTTAGTTTTTAATTGGGTATCTATAATATAATATAATATAATATAATATATATATATCATGGGCGTAGCCAGGAAACCCCCCCCCCCAAATGAAATCCCCCCCGGGGGGGGGGGGGGGGAACGGAATTAAGTGACTGATTTTTGCTTTCATTTTGTTTATTTTAGGTGAGATTTTAATACTAAATCATCATTTACTACAGCATTGCCGAGGGGGTTTTGAGTTAAAAACCCTCTACCAGGGGGGTTTGAGTTTAAAACCCCCTACCAGGGGTGTTTGAGATTTTAAAAACCCCTATCAGGGGGTTTTTAGATACAAATCCCTCTACAAGGGGGTTTTGAGTTTAAACCCCCCTACCAAGGGCTTTGAGTTTAAAACCCCCTGTAGGGGGTTTTGAGTTTTAAACCCCCTACCAGAGGTTTTTGCAGTTAAATTTAAATTCCCCTCTTCTATAAAACAAAACAAAAAAATGCAAACAACAATCCCCAAATTCCAACAGCCCAGTTAAGGAAGATTTTGATTTTAAAACCCCCTCCAAAATTTACGATAAACCCCCTCTTCAATATAAAAAAAAGCAAATTACACACTCAAAATTCTATGAGCGTAGCCAAAGGGGTTTCGAGTTTAATTCCCCACCCCCCTCCAGTTGGGGTTTGCCGCTAAAAAGTACCTATTCAATATAAAAAAAAAGGAAATTACACACTATAAAATCTATGAGCGTAGCCAAAGGGGTTTTGAGTTTAAATCCCCCTCCTCCAGATGGCTTTTCTTTATAGTTTAAAACCCCTCCAGATGGTTTTGAGTTTAAAATTCCCCTACAGAGCTTTTAGAGTTGAAAACCTCTCTCTTTAATATTATTTTAAAGCAAACTACAGTCACCAAATTCTATGATCGTAACTAAATGGGGTTTTGAATTTAAAAAAAAAAACAAAAAACTCCAGAGCTTTTTTAGTTTAAAACCCCTCAACAGATGATTTTAACGAAAAAACTTTCCTTTTCTATATAAAATCTAAAGCGAAATACATAGGGTAGTCACTAAATGTGGCTCAACAAAGATGGCTAAGACAGATTTTAGGAGTCAGTCATAGAGATCGGGTTTAAATCAAAGAAATCATATGCCGAACTGGGAGTCGAACCTTTAGTAAGGTTGTGACAGAGCGTCGCATGAGGTTTTGCGGGACATGTTCTCCGACAAAATGAATTACGCAAAATAAGAGTAGCGGAAACAGCTTGTCGGAAAATGCGCCGAAAGGCGCGAGAGGGTCTAAGTCAGTAAGAATAGCACATTAGGTTTTTGAAATAAAACTTTTTAATAGTAATATAATGCACTGTAGATACCTCAGAATATGCATTTTTTTGGCTTTCAATACCAGAAATAGTGCTCGGCGGCGGGTCGGAAAGGGTCAGAATGTAATAAATATTTATTATGTACACACACATACACACATATATATATATATAATTTTTGTTCCGCAAGGGGGGGGGGAATCCCCCTCCCCCAACCCCCCCCCCCCCCCCCGAAAAAAAATCCTGGCTACGCCCATGATATATATATATATATATATATATATATATATATATATATATATATATATATATATATATATATATATATATATATATATATTATTTTGCTTGTAACTCGCTAAAATATTAATTAATTTATTTGTTTCAGATTATATTGGAAGCGCAAACTGTTGAAATAAAATATTTTTATACAAGGGAATCTCCCCATGTTAAACTATTGATGCCATCAAGATACCCAGCGACAAATTAGACTATTTACTATAACCGTAGGCCACAAAGTTTCTATCTCGATATCTGGCTCCATGGAACAAGACAGCCATGTCAAGTCTCTTTATATGGATGATGGTATAGACGGAAACCGAGACACACAATCTACTTCCGCATTGATCTCACAACAAGTCTTATTGTTATGTCCGCGGCCCGAACCGCGGCTGAAATAACTCAGTAAGAATCTTCAGACAATGTGTTACAGAAGCTGCTATAAATAGGCAACAAAGAAATGGATATATGGATTTATCCATGGATTGTCCTGTTATTCTATGCGCAATGCCAAGGTGAGAAACTTTGGACTTTATTGTTGTGACAGAATACAAAGTAGTATTATTATTTTGTGACAGTGAGCTATAAATCATACTTAGTTTTTGTAAGCAATTTGTTTTTGTTACAATATATTGGTATGAACACGGAGTAATGTCCAGGATATCGGTATACGTATTTATGATAGAATAAATAATGTACACTAATGTACAGCTTGAATTAATGTTTACTAAAGAGGCTACTAATATGCCTTTGATTTTGTGAAAAGAAGAAGAGTCTGGAAATTTCAGTTTATAATCATAAATGTGATTTACAAAATTATATTATATAAATTTAAAAAAAAAAATATTTCTTATTCTATTCTTTTTTTTTTCAATTCGATAATTTTAAATTCGTGAAAAAATGAAAACAAAAAATGTATAAGTGCGAATTTTAAATCTTATTAGATTCTTTCTCTAATTATAACTATAGCACATAAATTACATTAACTTTCATTTTATAAACTTTAATTTGTGTTTTATAAAAAGTGCAAACATTCTCGTAAAATTGTATACCGAATTAAAATTTGACGTTTAAAATGAAATGACCCAGCAGCATTGTGTCCTGACAATCAGTTTGGTTCTCGATGTCAATTCAAGTGTCACTGTGTGGACAAGTGTGACTCTGAAGGAAAGTGCTTTGGAAATTCAACAAAATGCTCACCTAGATGGTTTGGGTTCAGATGTCAATACAGTAAGCTTAAATTTATATATATTTATATAAGAGAAATAAGTTAGACAGAGAGAGAGAGAGAGAGAGAGAGAGAGAGAGAGAGAAAGAAATAGAGAAAGAGAGAGGGAAAGAGAGAAAAAGAGAGAGAAAGAGAGACCAATAGAGAGAGAGAAAGAGAAAGAGTGTGTGTAGACTTGGGAAGGTGATAAACAAAATAAAAGAGATAAAGACAGAAAAGGCAAAAGAGAAGTAGAGTTAAAAAATACATTAGAATAAATAGAAAGATATTGAGTTACAAGGATTCGGATAGAGGGAATGATATAAAGAAAATAAGAGACAGAGAGATAGACATACTTATATGGGGGCGAATGAGAGATATAATTTGATACAGTTAAAGAGAAAATCAGAGAGAGATGGTAATAGAAATAATAAATGAGAGAGAGAGAGAGAGAGAGAGAGATTATGAGACGAAAAAGAGTAAAAGAAAGAAAAAAGGGGAAATTTATCAGGAATACCTTGAAATCATATTTATTACATTTATATTTTTTTTACTAAGAAATATCTCCAAACAAATATCCCGTATTTGTGTTTCCGACTCTACACAGGAGACATTGCCGAAGACGCCAGCGTAGAGCCACCACAAGCCAAGTCATGGTTGAGCGAAGGTCCATTGTGTCAGCAAGGCTTAAGTCTCATAAGACTGACTCTAACCTGGGGCGTGCCGCAGTCTTTCACCTGGCTGAGAATAGCCAAATCAAATATATGTAGGTTACAATAGGCTGTGTGTTCATGTGACTAGCTCTTGTTTACTGTAAAACTATATAGAAATAACAATATAGCTGTTCAACCATGTAGCAATAGTTGTATTTATTTTACTGTAAAACATTATTTATCTAAACCGCAAAGGAAAGAAAATGAATTTAACAACTATTTTTTTTCTTTAGTCACACTTGAAAGGTACAAGCCCTCAGTAGCCTACTTCTGTCAGTTTTTTTTTTTGTTTCTTTCCGTCTATATGTCAATCTGTCATTCTGTCCGTCTATCTGTCCATCTGTCATATCGTGGAAATAATAAAGTTATGGATAATTTGATTTAAATATGTATCTTAGCCTTCTAAATATATGAATTTTTTAACAAACTTTAACTCACTACAATAACACAACCTTTCAGTCTCAAGTTCCTAACTAAGACCAAGTGAATACAACGCCACCTATCTTGCATCATTCACAGCCTATCGATAACATTTTCCCACCGTCACCATAGACACACACACACACCATATGCTCATGGATATTAGTGGGACGTAATTATCATCTCTTTAGAAGTTCTGTGATTTAAAAGCTTAAAAAAAATATATTTTTGATAGGAGCAAACATTAAATATTTCAATGTTACAAAGGTAAATACATCAATTCAAGTTTAAAACATTCGTTTGAAATTGCAATTAATAATCACTATATCTGCTTGCCTTTCAGCGTATGCTGCGAATATCACCCTAAAGTTAAGGGCGACTACTTCGTCAACTCTCTCGTGCACCAATATGAAAATGTTTTACATCGATGCCTTGACCTTTGACATTAGATGTGACGTCAATGAAGCAATCGACCAATTAACAATAGAGAGTAACATTGTGGACTACATATGTTCTCTGAGAGTCAGTGGAGGTAATACATATAAAAGCGTGTATATTGTCAGGACCGGATTTAAGTATAAGGAAGCCCCGGGGAAGAATTTTTGTGGAGGACCCTGGGCTGTAGCCTTGCCTGCCCACTCTTATATCCGGCACTGTATTTCGTTGTTAATTTGTACCCCGCATAGCACTGATTACAATCTATTTTCGAAAATGGGGACATCTGGGACGGCATCACCTGATAGAATGTCATCGAGTCAATGGAAACTATCCTCTGTGTCTTCTTTATTCACGATAGGTAGAAGTTACAAAGCTGATAGTATTTTGGTTATTGCTTTTGCTGTGGTAATGATGCGGTACGTCGCTTTTGATATGTAAATGACACTGTGCATCGCTTTTGATATGCTAATGACGCTGTGCATAGCTTTTGTTATGGTAATGACGCAGATATGATTTCAATTTTAGGCTTAGTATAAAAAAAAATGGAGACTCTTAGCGTAGATGTTTTTTATACAGAACTTAAATAGAGAGGCGCTCATTTGCACTGCAAACTCCATAGATACTGTTGCAATACAGGTCATATCAAGGTATCGCAACATGTAAGATTGAAAAATAGTTATGGCCAGAAAAATGTACTAGTGTCTGTTAATATTGTTGATACAATCATTTTTCTTTAAACTTGCACAAATTTCTGTGTATCTATTTATACTATACTATACTGAGAGAGAATTTGAAACATTAGAAGTTTTCAAAGAGAATAAACCCTAAACTGGAGAAATGACCCAAAACAAAGCAATTTATGGGTTAAATAGCTATAAATATAATGCCTACATTTGATTAATAAACAATATATATTGCTGGAAATAAACATTTTAATTTTCAATAATTTGTCAAGATTGTTCGCTTGCCAAAATTCTCCACAGACTTTTTTTTTTTTTTTGGAATATCTTTTGGACAGTGAATAGACAGGAAGTTTTTGGTAAAGTTTCCTTGTTAACCATAGGCGAGCATCAGTCTCTGGTGTCACTTTACAGTACAATCGCACCATTTTTCTAAGTGCTAATAGAGCATGGAAAAGGGTTGCCTGAATCAGCCAGGAAAACCAATGACGCCGCAGACTTTAAGTCTCTTTATCAACATGTACGGCTAGTTGAACACATGTAAATGTGTGGAATATCATTATTTTCATTTTTTAAGTCTGTAATGTATAAGATTAGATAGTTGGACGTTTACAGACTGTTTTAATAATACTTTCTATTTAAATAAAATAAAAATTAAAACCTAATAGTAATATGGTGATGTATTATTAAACCTTAAAGAAAGTAGCAACAACCGATATATAAGGATTTTAATTTTTTTATTTTCAGGTAGAAATTTAGCCATCTTCCAATCAACCAATCAATCATCCACATTAAATAATAACTCACTATTTAGTGCACAGTACGCAGTAGATGGTGTGATAAAGGACACCTGTGGATCAGGATACTGTGCTAATACTTCTTCAAATGACAATACACCAAGCTGGCAAATAACCTTTGACCAGCCCTACATACTAAATACTTTTATTTTATATAACAGTAAGTCAGAAGCAGGATACCCAAACCTTTATATTAACATACTAGACATATGTTACCCGCGACCCGCGGGTCTTTATTTGCCATTACTGTCGATATAGTCACTGAGAGTGTTTTGTAAACAATTAAACGAAATAATAATGTACTAAGTAAAGCGAATGTGTCAATGTAAAAATAGTGTGAATGAAGCTATCAAATCAAAATAGCTAATAGGCTTAAATCCATTTTTTTAAATTAAAACATTTGCTTTTGAATAATCTAGTGGATTGGATTTAGATGTATGTTAATAATAATAATAATAATAATAATAATAATAATCTTTATTATCCGTAAGGAAATTTGTCTTACAATTTGTGCATTACACCAAACAAAAAACATTATAACTATAAGAAACCAAAGTGTACATTCACACCAGACTCACTCATAATTTACATGTGACAAAGTTTATACCAGATTGTTCTTATTTAATGATTTGATTGCCAGGGGAACAAAAGAGTGTTTGTGTCTGTTTGTCTTTGCTATCGGTGTCTTGTATCTCTTTTGTGATGGTAAAATCACAAAATCCTGACACAAAGGGTGATTCTTTATTTCGAGGATCTTGTTAGCTTTTTTTGAGATGTTTGTCTCAAACAACTGCCCAAATGGGGTTTGTTTTTTGCCAATGATTTTGCCAGCAGCATTTAGGATTCTATAAAGTTTATTTTTATTTTTAATGCTCAGATTGCCATACCAGGCAGAGATATTGAAACTTAAAATATTGCAGATATGAGCGTGATAAAACATAGCCAAGGCCTTTTCGCTAACATTAAACGAGGACAGTTTTCTTAGTAATCGTAATCTTTGCTGCCCTTTTTTGCTGATATAATCAGTATTTGCAGTAAAATTTAGTTTATTGTCTAGGATAGTACCAAGGTATTTAAAGGTTTGCACAATTTCAATAATCTCTCCAGCTACAGAAACAACATCATATTCCTTCTTGTCCCTACGAAAGTCGATTATCATTTCTTTGGTTTTTTTTACATTTAATAATAAAAAATTATCTTTACAATATTTTTCAATGTGTTCTATTTCTTTGAAATACTCATTTACGTCTGAGCTCTCTGAGAGCAGGGCAAGAAGAGCCGCATCATCAGCGAATTTTGTGAACGAGCAACAAGAACTGTCGGATTGAAAGTCATTGGTGTACAAAATGAACCACGTAGCTAATGATCCTTTCACGTTATTTCTCTTTCGCTACGAAAATAAAATTAGCTTTGCGAAAATGGTTTACCCGAAGTCGATACATTCTTATCTATTAAAAACGAAAAGAGCGATAGCTTTGTTAAATAAATGGGATTATAAAGTGAACAATAAAACGAAATAATTTTTAGTACGCGATTCATGAATGAATATAGATCTAGGCCTATCTCAACTCGGCTTCGCAGCTTTCGTAAGCGAATGTAGCTTTAGAAAACCAAATTTGAATGTTTATTTGATCAAAATATGAAATGAATGGACTTAAATTAATATATTTATGTGTTAAAGTATAAAACTATCTGTGCGAAGAGAAGTTTTATCATCTTAGAGTTGGATTAGAGTTTTAGATCTAGGGATGGGATTATAAAGTTACAATAAAACGAAATAATTTTTAGTACGCGATTCATGAATGAATATAGATCTAGGCCTTTAACTCGGCTTCGCAGCTTTCGTAGATGAATGTAGCTTTAGAAAACCAAATTTGAATGTTTATTTGATCAAAATATGAAATGAATGGACTTTAATTAATATGTTTATGTGTTAAAGTATAAAACTATCTGTGCGAAGAGAAGTTTTATCATCTTAGAGTTGAATTAGAGTTTTAGATCTAGGGATGGGATTATAAAGTAAACAATTAAACGAATTAATATTTAGTACGCGATTCATTACTGAATTGTCTAATGAAAGAATGTTCGTCAGGAAATCTGTAATCACAGATATAAGGAACTAATTAATGTAAAAAATGCTTTTGAAACACAAAATTGAAGGTTAATTTTATTATATAATGAAATCAATGGATCTTCTTTTGTCTTTTCATGTGTCAAAGTAAAAAACTATCTGCGCAAAGTGTATTTCTTAAAATTAGATCTAGGTCTAAATCCTTTCTATCTTTTCTCATGTCAACATTGTAGACATGGCCTAGATCCATAAAATACTATAGCTGTAATAGAGTCGGACAACTTTATTTTTTTTAGGGTCTTAAGTTTGTTTTAGGGCTACAATACATACACTACTGTCTAAGTTGGTACCCAAGGAACATTCCTGCCTAGTTTTATCAAGATTGGTCAAGCGGTTTTGATGTCTATAAGTAACATACATACATACATACATACATACATACATACATACATACATACATACATACCCCTCACATTCTACTTTATAATATAGATAATATTGGCATCTCTAGACTTATATTCTTGATGACATAGAAAGGAACCAAAGACATATCTATATACATAATTCATGGCTCAACCATTCCTGACACCACCAAGAAGTCATAGAAAGATCACTCTTTTATCTGCAAGTCGGACTAGAGTTACCCCACGTAGCTTAAGCGACGAAAGAAAAAAAAAAGGGGGAGGGTCCAAGTAGTATTCACTCGTCACTAAATAGCAGGGCCGGACTTTACTGTTGTGAGGCTCTATGCGAAACAAATTTCGCGAGGCCCAGTTTGGGTAGGGAAACGAATAATAGCCAACGTGAAAATTAAGAGTTTGTATTTAAAAATAAATTCGTCTTTGCATTTTATTCATTTTTTACTACGTTCAAGATTATTTTACGACCCTTCTGTGTAGCAAAGTCAAACAGTTAATCATAAAAAATCTGTTTCCTACATAAATCACGCTCAGTATCAAGGATTACTAAATGTTTCAATATATCTTCGAGATTTGCTTACCTCAAGTCATTCTTCATTAGTTCTAGCGCGAAAAGTTTCTTTCACCAGATTCCACAATTACTGGTATTGTATAGTGCCGTTTTTTTTTTTTAAATCGCGCGTATGTTTGGCGTTTTCCATATCGAATGACACCCCAATGGCATTTATTTCTAGGTTCAAAAGATCTTAATAATTTCCGGAGATTTCCAGGACATTTTTTTATATTTAACAATTTCAGGAGATTTCCAGAAGCTCTCGGCCAATCAGGAGGCCGCAGAAAATCTGTTATAAGTTATAAAATGGTTTAATTTGATAGTTTACACCTAGGATTAGCGTGGAGCCTATGAAAGTGCGGGACTCACATTGCGGTCGCATAGGTCGCCGTGCCCTATGGTCGGCCCTGCAAAAAAACGGCGTATGCTACGCCGTGGGTTGACTAGTTGTTCATAATACAGAAAGACAAAGTGGATACTAACCATTCAAAACAACTCGATGGAATTATCCAAAAGGCAGTAGGTGCAGCTTTTGTACATGAAAAACCCAAATCTCACTTTAAAAACTTAATCTCAAATTGCCAATTTTTCTTTTTACAAAATTATATATATATATATATATATATACAGTGAAAAAGTGCCGGTACTCAGTTATTGATTGCCTAACTTTTAACTACTAATAAATTAATAATATACGTTAAAATAAAATAAAAGTACTTTTTTTTTCTTCAAATACCCCGGTGCGTACCGTCACAAAAAAAAAGTCCCTCTCTCTCTCTCTCTCCCCCCCCCCCCCCGCATATATATATATATATATATATATATATATATATATTTTAATATATAAATACAGAAATAAAGGCGTATATATTATACATTAATCTATTTGTTAACATTGCAAACTTGTATGTATAAATACAGATCTCTAACATGTTTAAAAATTAATGTGATCAAATCAATATTTCATTATGCCATTTTTTTTAATCAATTTCAGGCAATGACGCTCAAGAGCGACTAAAATATTTTGTGATTCATATTTTGGACTCTAACAGATCTATATTATTTACTAAACAAGGCGATGGAGTGAATCGTCCCAGATACACCGTTCTGTATTTCAGCATTTTGGCTATTGCAGCGGTAAACCTCAGTAACATGTATAGGTTTGATTATGAACCTGTGCCCTACGTCAGTATCAATGAATTTGAAGCTTACGGAGGTAAAGTTTTATGTGAAGAAAAAAAAATCGTAGTACATGTATCATGTCATGGTGTGTCATCACCGTTAAATCCACTAGTAAATACGACTGATAACGTCAATGTAACGATGGGTTTGTGTAGTTCATACAATGCGTTTGAATACGTAATGGTTGAACTGTAACTCATACCATGGATTTTATACATTAAATAAAGGAAATAACATCGCAATGGCAGAGATATTAATTTAAAGTATGATTTAAACAGAAAAAAAAAAAAATTAATACAAAACATTTATTCCTGAACTTATTTTTGTTTATTAATTGGCCTCCTTCAGTCGTAGAACGACTATGGTTCATCTCGAACTTTGAGTTAGATGAAAGCCTGGGCATTGTCTATGATCGGAACGATGTCGCCCACACAGCAGTCCAAAGGAAAGGGATATCCAATACAGTTTGGGATAACTTACGCCGCAGGCTCTGCCAGGCTGAAGTACAGTGTGCAGCAATCTGCCTCAGGGACACCAGCTCCTGATTTTTCCTCAGGGTTGTCTCCCGAAGCCTTTCCCGTGTTTGGGTATAGCCGCAAGGCAGCGGAGGTTTGGATTCAGAGTTTTTCCTTCTTCTAGATGGGTAGCCAACCAAGGCTGATAAGCCTCTCTTGCCCGAAGCTTACTGCTTTAGGCGCCTTAATTTATATCGCGATAAACAGATACTAGAAGTAAACAATCCAATTATATCTGAAAATATTTTGTACAGTAAATGAGAACCTTAAACAATTAATTTATCTTCTTATATACTTTCTGCAATCTACGTTACCTTTTTTTTTTTGCACTTATGAAAATTAAAAAAAAAATTAAGTACGAATTTGTTATGAAATCACTCTGTTCTGACACACACACACACACAAATTATTTTTTGCCATTTGGGATTGTCGCTTACGTTACGCGACAGTTAATAAAGTTTGAAATCTGTCAATATCTAAAAATAATGTCAGGTAATTTAATTATATTGCGGTGACTGTCTCTGTGTAAGTTAATTCATATATTTGTTTTAAAATAATAATTTAACAAAAAAAAATGGGTTTGTCTTCAATGCATTATTTTCCTCAGAGTGTGTTCCAGGATTATGGGGGCTAGAATGCAATAATTTATGCAAAAGAGAATGCCGAGATAGTTGCCTTATGGAAGATGGATCATGTACAAATGAAGCTATTGATGTGTTTGATTCCAAATGTGCCAATTGTTCTTGGGATATGAGCCAATGTAACACAATTGGCAACACAACTGGTTAGTAGATAAAAAAAGTTTTACATAGTAATCCTATATCTAGACTAACATTTTTAAGCTCTGATCAAAAGTGCGTAAATAAGAATATTAGGAAAAGCCGCATGCAATGGTTGTATGTGAGCTTGTTAGCCAATGGCTTTTCTGTATTCAAACGCTTGTATTTCCATTAACAAGACTTAAATTCTGCCAAGTCACTGGTTTTCCTGGCTATATCAGGCAACCCATTCCATGCTCTATTAGCGCTAGGGAAGAAGGAGCATTTGTACGAATTTGTCCTAGCATATGAAACGAGAAATGTGCCTTTATCTTTGTGTTTTTATGAATATTTTAATAGATTTTTTTTTGTATTTCAAGATTATGGTTCAGTGTTTTAAATTTAGTGAAAGACACAAGGATAAAGGCACATTCCTCGTACCATATGCTAGGACAGATTTGTACAAATACTCCTTCTTCCCTAGTGCTATTAGAGCATGGAATGGTTTGCCTTAGCTAGCCAGAAAAACCAGTGACTTGGTAGAATTCATGCCGTTGGTTAATATGCATGACTAAATGCATGACGCGTAGGGCGTAATCATCTTTTTTTTTGAAGTAACGACTGTATTATATAAGATAAGAAGATAAGTTACGGATCAATAAAGCAGCCTCAGTCTTAATCTTAAAACACAAGGGAGGAGGATGACCCATTCACCTGAAAGGTGTAGGCGAAGCTTGTGTTTGCACTTCTATGTAAATATACAGTGCTGAAAATGGACAACTTTTGAGCAATCTTTGGTAATACCCAAAAATTAACCATTAATTTGTCCAGTATTATGTTCTTTATTGCATGGCGGGGTTCTCATCTGTACTGTTCTTACTTAGACTCTTATAGGGGTGCACCGGATAGTCGCTCCGGCTCCGGCTTCTGCTGAATATCCGGCGTTTTTTACTATCCGGTGCTATTCGGCTCTGGTCGGATATCACTACCGGATAGTAAACCGGATAGTAAAAAATACACCTATTTAATATGCATAAAGTGGACCTCGTTCCATTAATGTCTGTTGTAGAATGTATTAATGTTTATATTAAAACAAAATAATGTGCTTAAAAATAGAACCTTTATGAATATGCACCAAACATCGTTTATTATAAAGACAAGGCGTGTTAATAACTTAATAACTAAATAGAAATGAAACTTTACATCATTAATGCGCTTTACATACAGAGCTGCAATGGCTGGCACTTTTTTCAAGAGTCACTCTTATGCTTATAGTAGTCTACACAATATATATTTAATATTAGAATGAGAAATTTTCTAAAGCCAATCTGTTATTTGTTATATTGAAATATGTATCTCATTTGTGGACCAGTGGGGGTAGAAGGTATCTAGGAGTTGGTTTTCCGTGCTGCCGTGCTGCCTTTAGTCGAACCTCGAGCCCCTTTCTAGGTAGCCAAGCCAGGCCAAGATCAAGCGCACTAAGCCTCTCGACCACGCTTCCCACAATGTTATTTTACTCTCAACTTTTACAGAACACAACAAATGCAAAACTGCTTTTCCTAACACGTTTATGAACCTGAGAGTATTTTTGAAATGTTTTGGTATAAAATATAGTGTTGTTTAGTTTTAATAAATTTTATCTAAGGTATGTTTATTTATAGTTTTTCTTTGCTTTTTCCATATTTCAGATAGATTTATTACTGAATCTGACTTTGGAACAGGCTTCGGCGCTGGTTTTGGTGCAGGGGTAGCAGTGACATTAGCCATAGTTGGTGCCACAATTTTTATATGGTACATTATTCAATGGCGTAGATCAAAACTGAAAGCAGGTATGAGCGTGAAGGAGCACTCCTACGACCAAACCGACGTTACCCAAAAAGAGAGTCACCGTTATCAAGGGATTAAGGTTCAGGTCTCTAGTAAAGAAAAAACTTACGAGCCTATGGAAGACGCCCATGTGGGCGTCACTTCGACGAGAAACAATGCAGATGTGTATGTAAATACAGAGAATAATTATGACGAAACATTTTAGGAACATACTATTAAACGTCTGCATTAGATGTGTAAATTATGTGTCACGATCATCAATGTGCCAATGTCACGATCTTTTATGATGTTAGATGTCACGTTGAAGATTATCTTGATCTAAACAGCACAATCAATGATCGTGGCTGACGAGGATCTAGAAATCGTCAGTTGATAGGATGATCATTTAGAAGTTGCCAGTTGATAAGAGGATCATCTAGAAGTTGCTAGTCGATAAGACGATCTAAGTATGTTATTATTATAATCAATGAAGAAACTTCTCTTCGACAAATACTTTAATTCAGAACTTGAAAAAGCTATTCACAATAATTACAATGATATACTGTGATTGAATAAAACATGAAATATATTTCTACTAGTTTAAATGATCTACACAATAATATGATCATGTCATCTTTCTTTGAGTTCCAACACAAGACTTTAGTACATCTTCTCTCTAACACGTTCCGCTCGACACTGCCGGCAATCTAGAATCTTTCCTGGGCTCTAGAGCGTTACCACGTGACTAACATCTCTCCGTCGCATGGCCAACCAATAAAATACAACTTAACATACAATAGTTAACATTTCTGACCAATTACAATTATTATAATAAAAGGTTTCTGTCTACTTGGATATCCCCGAGCTAGCTGAAATGTTGCCGGCGAACCTTGAGCTAAATATAGATTAAGCGTACATGACATTATGTAGGTCGCAACTGGTCATAAGAAACACTGGACTCATCCGTAATCTTCGGAATTAATGACACTTCCGTTGCTTTATTTTATCGACGTCATATTGGTATCTGGCTGTGTAGTCCTAGTGAACTATTACTTAACGATGATAGAATTAATTTTAGAATAGGTGATCACTATCGAAAAATATAAATAATTTGTGTATTATGTTGTGATTTTAATATTTTAATAAATGCATAAGAATTGTAGCTTTTGATGGATTTCGTTTTCTTTGTTTATTGTTGGAGAGAGAAAGGATACAGAGAAAGAGATCGAAAGAAAGAAATAAAGAGAAAAAAAGAAATAAATGGAGACAGAAACAAAGAGAGAGAGAAGAGAAAGAGATTTAGACATAAAGTGAAAGAAGAGAGAGAGAGAGAAAGAAAGAGAGAAAAAGATTACATAGAAAAGAGAAAGAGATAGGGGAAAGGGGAAAGAGAGATAGAGAGGGTACAGTGTGAGAGACAGAGAGAGAAACAGAGAAATAAAGAAAGAGAAAAAGAGAAATATTTCAAACTCAAAGAAATGTAGTAATGAATTTGAATAATAAGCTGAAGTTAAATATATAATTAAAATACGTAATTTTATTTTTCTTATACATACATATATTTTAATTTCCACACTATAAACTATAAATGAAAGTATCGTATTCAATAATTATTATTCAAATCCATATGCCGTCCGAAAACTAACTGTCTCGACAATGTAAAAGAATAGACCGGCCTCTCTCTTGATATTCTGATAAGACCAGTTGCTGACCAGGAAAAAGCGGAAGGAATTAGGCTACGACAACAGTCACCCCCCCCCCCCCCTTTACGACGAATGTTAATTGGACAGAGGGTGATGATGAAAATACGTGACTATTTGCTTATTGTTCCTGTATAGCTTCAACTGCCCTGGAATATTCTCCAGGCCTATCTCCGTGTCTCTTAACATCAATCTCATCGTACGAAGCCATGTTTCTTTTTACTGGTTCATCTGCCGTCCTGGAGTTGGAGCAATTAATCCCAGTATGAGTTGAAGTTTTGGAGACATTGGTGACATCTATAGAATAAACAAATAGAAATGTTAAGCATTGCACATATATACATTGCAGAGAGCATGGCTACTTGTCACAGTCTCAGTTGACATTGCATGATCTAAAGTTCACGTCATGTTAGGAGTTTAAAAGACACGTGGAATTCCTGATGTAGAAAACAGGAAGTAGAATGAATAAAGCTGACTTTGAGTCAGTCGATTCAAGTCAGTTAAGTCAAGTGGTATTCTTTGGACCGAGTGGTCAAGTAATATTTTGGTCTGGGACGGACAGTAGCGACTTAGAAAAGTCTGTAGTAATTTCAGTTAGAAAGTAACTTGTGGGCAGTTGTTGCCAGTGTTCCTTTTGAGACATGTATTAGCTAATCTATATTTCTACACAGTGTTACCCGCTGAGATGCGGACGTGATTTGTATCTAACATATATTGGATACATTTGATACCGCTGTTATCCGGATAGGATTGTTTATTTTTTCTTGACTTGTAGCACTAACAAGGAGTGCAGTATTATTATTATTGTAGTAAAATAAACTTTATATTTGTCTGCTGAGACGGACTTAAGTCAGTTTATAGTATTTGTGTTGTCACGTGTCAAGAGTACTTCAGGAGGTAAGAACCCAGCATACACGACATTCGCATTCTGCAACGTTACATCATTTAACTTCATTTACACTACCTTGACGTGTGGTATGCGCTTCGGACCTCTCATGCCACATAGAGTTTTTATCCTGTCAAACTGACAGCCCTTGTCATCCAGTAGGAGGGGGAAGAACCTATCCTACTAATAGGTAAACACATCTATGATTGGTATTTTTTTTTAAATAAAAAAATATACTTTATTGATAAAAATAGGGTTCATTTTAAAACAAAGTAATTACAATTTTATAATGCTAATATCAACTCAATCTCTCTGTCTGTCTGTCTGTCTGTTAAAAATTGTGGTGTACACGTTATTTCTTCCACACCCTTTCTCGGTTACAATTAAAACTTTTCACCATTATTTATTCGTAGACAAAAAATGAATCAATAAAAAAAAATAACTTATTAAATTAATTACATGTACTTTTTCCTTGAAACCAAGAAAGGAAAATAATTATTCTGTATTCACTGATAAGGCTACATTGATAGGGTTTGTCCCCTTCAATAATTATGAACAATATTTCTACTACAGTGATGCCCAAAATACGGCCCTCGGGCCATCTCCGGCCCGCGACGTGACTCAATCCGGCCCGCTGAGAAGTCGGCATAAAGCGTAGTAACCCCCTTCCCTCCAAAGAAAAACTACGTTAAGGCCCTCACATTTTCTCTGATGGATTGGTCAATGACCTTTAAAATTTGTGCGTTTATGTAATGGACTCTGAATGTAGAATCTAAGAACCTAACAGGAAGAGTGTATTCATTTTACTTTTGTTGTTGTGTGGCTATTAAGCCAACATATTTTATTTGTAAAGAATGTGTGGATGTTTTTAAAACAACAACATATACACGGCTTTATCAAACGAATCTGACGACTTTCTTGGTTTGAGTCGCGAATAAAAGATTGTTAAATTTTTTAAAGCCTAGATGGTGGGGGTTGATGGGAATATTGACCAAATAGCGACAAAGAAATGAGTCGGTTGTAAAGCTAGCTACAATGCTGTATGTGAAGTAGAGAAATGAAGTCATTTTCTGACAACTTCAAATATCTCATTAAATAGTGAATTAATTTAGTGTATTAGATCCACGGATTTGTAATAAAATAATTTCAGGTCAATGTCAATTCTTTTTTTTTTTTGTACCTTTTCGTTCATGTGGCCCGTGATATGAGTGTCGGAAATTAAAATGGCCCGCAAGTCGAATTAGGTTGGGCATCACTGTTCTACTACATTCATTTTCCGATGAAGTTAATAATTTAAACAATAATTTAGTGTACCAATATTAACATTAAAAAGTAACAAAAATTTAACCAATATGTCAATTAATTTTGTGGTAATTAATTATTATCAAATAAGTGAACAAACTTCTAAATTATTGAATTATTTAATTGTAAGTGCAGAGCTATTCCCCCAAGAAAAGTGTTTTTTAAAAGTCATTTTTATATTCTGTTGGTTAAAGACATTTATTTACTGTTTTTACAAAGCTTATATCAAGTCATTTTGTCTGTCTGTCTGTCTGGCAAAAAGTTTGCACACGTTATTTCTCCGACATCCAATATCGGTTCAAGGTGAAATTTTGCATAATTATTTCTTTTCCCAGACAACACAAGAAAAAAAAGTTAATTAGCTATGGATAATAAATTACTTTGTTTGGTATCTCAGACAAGAGAAAGCCCCCTTTACACACCGTCTCGGGCTTAGTGAACACATACATGAAAACAATAAACAGTTTGTACCATGCATGTATTACTCTAAAATGAATTCCTAGATGTTCCCTTGCGCGTTAGTTATAGTAATAAAAAAAGTAAAGTTCCACTTTCAGACCTTGTGGTCTATAGGGCAGATGATGTAAAGGTCATCTGATTCTGTGGCCTACAGTTAACGTGGGTGTCATGTGGCCAGCACAACGACAAACCGTTTTTACTTTTCCCCAACTAATGTCAGGTACCCATTAGAGCTGGATGGACTCAGAGGCGCCCAAAGATCACGAAATTAAAAACCCCAGTCTTCACCAGGATTCGAACCCGGGATCCCCGTTAGGAAGCCAAACGCTTTACCGCTCGGCCACCGGACCTCCGCGTTAGTTATACCTTGAATCCAATTATTGTTTAACAATTTACACTGTACACAAATATATAATATTCACTACCTCTCAAACGTTTTGGAAGTTTTTTTTTGTTTTTTTCTTTAGGATTAAGAGGCTAACTATTTATTCTAGTTAACAGGATTCTTACTTTCTGCTGAAATATCCTCATAACCATCGTCGGTGGTCATCGGAAGAGGTCTTCTTTTAAGGCAACATTTTCGGACGATTATAACCAAAGTGACAATGATAAGCGCGGCTGCTACTCCAGTCCCCAATCCAATAAAGAAATTTGAGACACTGAAAACAAACTTGTCACTTCCTGAAAAAAATAATAAAAGTCATGTTTTTTTAAAATACTAATAAAATCGTATATTATCTTATATAATACAGACGTTACTTCAAAAAAGAAGATGATTACGTCCTGCGCGTCATGCATTTAGTCATGCAAATTAAACAATGACTTAAATTCTGCCAAGTCACTGGTTTTCCTGGCTAGCTCAGGCAACCCATTCAATGCTTATAGCACTAGGGAAGAAGGAGTATTTGTACAAATTTGTCATAGCATATGGGACGAGGAATGTGCCTTTATCTTTCAGAGTATTTTATTAAATTTTGTTTTTGTATTTGAAGATTATGGTTCAGTGTTTTATGTATAGTTGCTACTTTACTTTTGAGTCTTCTGTCCTGACGGCTTTCTAAATTAGTGATTTTACTAAGGGTGTTACTCTAGTCAAATGTGAATATTCATTTGTTATGAATCTCACTGCTCTATTTTGTGTCTGTTCCAGTTTCTTAATGTTTTCTTGAGTTGAGGGGTCCCAAACGAAGGATGCATATTCTATTATTGGCCTAACCAAAGTTAAATAACACTTTAGTTTTATGTTCTTATTTGATTTATATTGATTTATATTTATATTGAAATACATTTAATATCTAGAGATTAGATTTTAAATTTGTTAGAAATAAAAAAAAAACATATTAAAAGAGTACAGTTAAAAAAATTATGTGGTGGTACCGGTAAGGGCGCATGACAAAGGAGGCCTTTTCCAACGACAGTCTCCCCCCCCCCCCCCTTTTTTTTTTCCGCTCACAAAAAAAATAAATCCTACGTACCAATATTAAACGTTTCTTCGACTTTTCTATTCAATAAAATACTCTAATTTGCTTTTTGACCTTAAGCCCCCTCCCTCACACCCCCGCTTTGATAACCCTTATCTGCTTTTAAATTCAATGTTTATTGCACTTTTAGTCAGTTTTACCTTTTTTTTTTCATTCTTTAATCGTAAGGCCAACAACGCACGGTACCAGACATCGCAAACATTTCTTTCGAACTTTAGTTCCAGGAATAAAGAAAAAGAAAAAGAGTTTTCTAAAGGCCCCAATCGTATTCATTATTCCCGTTCCACACACTACATTACTTTGGTTTTCTAACATGTAAATATAAGGAAATATGAATTTGGTTTTCATTATTGTAATCATTTATTTAATCCCTTTTGAATATAGAAAAATAGCAGAGCTACACAGTAGCATTCTCTCTCTCTCTCCCTCTAGAAATAATAACGTAAAAGTTTCTAGATCTATCTTTCTAACGCTTTTAGGATTGTTTTTATTTGTATTATTTGTTTTATAATTTTGTATAGACCGCGTATATAGGCAAGTGGAGTTGACGTAAGGTCATAGACATAAATAAATATAGACTGGCCGATTAAAGAGTTTTATGAAACGAAAATTTGTGACTTACAATTTTGTGTACTTTATTATACAGCATTTATGAGCAGTATAAAAGTTAAGTATTCATATCTATTTCAGCCACACACCTATGTATATTGTAAATAAGTAGGCAGTGTAGTTTTGTTTAATCTCTAAGAATAAAGATCATGCAATTTTTCATAATTCGGAAATCCGAATACAATAGATATACATGTTTTCAAGTTACATGAAGTTACTTCCTTTTTCCAGTCTATATTTATTTATGTCTATGCGTAAGGTATATTTAAAAAACAAAAAAGAGGAGGGGAAAAGAAAAGAAAAAAAATGCTTTAAAAATACAGAATTTGAGGTAATTTATTTTCTTGTTCTTTTCTTTTTAGATATAGACTGTGACTATTTGGGAAAAAAACAGAAAAAAAACAACAAAAAAACAACATAGGTCTGATAGATAATATCTTGTGGTTTTTCGCGAAATGTAGTGGTCAGGCTGAGATTCTGCCAATGCTTGTTCTTATTTAGCAAATAAGAGGAAATCTGTCTACAAATTTCATGTAAATCAGTGGGATAGTTGATAAGATTTCTTAATCGATTTATGGTATTTTGGCGTATATATACACAGTAAACTAGTATTACACACTAACTACGCCCGCAATATCCCTCCTTTTCTTTTTTGTTTCAATAAGCGGGACATATTTTACTGAGTCCTCTTACAAACTTTTTAACCAGACAAATAGTTTATCTGTTATAATTAAAAGAAACTTCCCGCTCTCTTTCTATTTCCTACTTTCTCTCATTGTCTCTCTATCTCTCTCTTTCTCTCTTTATTTCTCTTTCTTTCTTTCTTTCTCTCTTTCTTTTAGTTTACTTTTCAATCTACGCATCATAATGTTCTCCGACATTTACTTTTGACTTTATTGGAAAGACGCGCTTCATATGACCCCCACCGCACCCCAGGAGACGCACAAATGCTTTTGGCCAGTGAATTCTAGTATCACTTTTTTACTTATCCTCTTCCACCCCACTCTTCTCGGGACACAACAGAAAAGCTTATCGTAGGTAAAATCTCTGACTTTACTTCGGTTTCTCAATTCAATATTTAATATCACCTCTATTTTATTTTCGACCACAACCCCTTTCTCTCTCTCTCTCTCTCTCTCTCTCTCTCACACACACTCACAGACACACACCATGCTTTCACATTATCGAGACTTTTTTTCATAACAATGACAACCCGTAATTTTTTTTAGCATCCACTTATTTATTTATTTTTTTTTTTGCATCATTTAATCATAAGACACCTCAAATATTCAGACCATCAGTTTCAGGCCTAAAAAAAACATCCTAAGTAAATGCTACATTTCCTTTCACCAACTTTTATTTGTTTTTGCATTGCATCCTCTTAAAAAAAAGGATTTGGTTTTTTTTAATGTAATCCGTTTATGTGACTCCCTTTTTATGTCGAGAAATGACATGGCTACAAAAGTATTATTTCTTTCTCTTTCTCTCTTGAAAAAAAAAAGGCTCTAAATCTAACTTTTTGATGCCGTTAAGATTAGTTTTGTGTTTTATTTTGACAGCGTATTAAAAGAAAGCGGAAATTACGAAAGGAATACTAAAAATAAGTTAACTTAGGAAGAAAAATAATTGTCTTTAATTAAAAAAACGGAATGTTAGTCCTATTATTACAAAGCTTATCATATGTCTGTGTGGTAAAGAGTCTGTCCACATCCATTCTCCGATTAAGTTGAAACTTTGCACAATTATTTATTGGCATAGACAAGACAAGAATAAAAAAAATGTTAACAAAAAAAAGACTTATATAGAACGTTTTTTTTGCTCTTAAATCCCCTCCTCTACTATACACAAATGTGTATAACAAAACAAATATGTTCAAATGACAATATTTTAAAGGACTAAAACTTGTAAAATCAGTTCTTTCTTTCTAATTAAAAAATAGGTGCCGGTACTCAGTAGTTGATTGCATAACGTTTAACTACTAAAAATTAAAAGAAAATACGTCAAAGTACAAGAAAAGTAGCACTTTTTTTTTAAAAGGTGCCGGTACGCCGTAAAATAAGTGGCGCATCTGAATCAGAAGTGAAAAAAAATTAGCGCATGGAACCAAAAGATTGGCCACCCATGCTCTAAATTGTTATATTAGATGATTTAACCCTTAAATTGCTGAGATTTCTTTTTTACAAGAGTGCATTCAAAATGGAATTACAATTCTAATGTTTAGAGTTTAGAGGCTAAAGAGTTAATAACTCACCATGTACACAACGAGACTGTAACTCATCAAGTGATAATATTTCGCATTGATTGTTCTCGCTTTCTTTGTTCTGAGGTGATGCGTAACTGCGACAGTTCAGTCCGTAATAGCCAGGGAGACAGGCTGCATCATACAATGATAATTTTAAATTATAATTAGATTTAGATATCTTTTTCTCGGTCAATATAATTTTTTTGAAAATAAAACATGAGATTCTATAATTCAACAAACAATCATTTATCACTTTATTTATTGGCGGTAACAAGATTGGCCAACATGTGGTGCACTTATCTACGTAAACAAATGTCAATTTAAATGTATTCCTGGATATTCATTTGAAACCTTAATAACTGTTATAAATTATTTGCGCATGTCTCTCATATAACAATGATTGGTGAATAATGTTTTTGTTTTTTTAATTAGCTCAATATTTTATGATGTATTCACGAGAAAGTCTGTTAAGTCCGCCCAGCTCTAATGGGTAAAGGGAAATTGGGTATGTCGTTGTGCTGGTCTCATGACACCCTCATTAACCTTAGGTCACAGAAACTAATGGCCTTTACATCATCTGCCCTATAGACCAAAAGGTCTTAAAACGGAACTTTACGTAAGCTGAAGCGGGGGAGACATGCCTAAGACAGTGTTTTGTTGGCCTCACGGGGAAAACTCAACAATCTGATAGTGTGTGTATGTTAGTTTAATTGATTTCAGTTGTGAGTTGAGTTTTCAACATTGGCTTTTCAAGAGGTTATAAGTGTAGCGAGTGGTCAGTTTGTCAGTTGGAGATCTGACCTGGTCTGAGTAGGATGTTGGTTGTTGTTCTTGTGGTTACTTTTTTTTTGTCTAGGGAAAAGAGATACTCATTATACTTTCTATGTGTGTTGCTTAAAATACTTGATAATGTTATACTGTCACAATTTATCGTTACCGTACACTAGGGAATCTAGTCTAAGCGCCTTCAAGTATTATTCAGGTCATATTTAGTTATCTTAATGTTATGCAGAAGTGTAAGCGTTTTTTATGTATAACCAACGAATGTTTGTAAATAAATGTTAACCTTTTACTCCTTTGTCGAGTGTGATACATTTTTAATAATTAAATAATACAGGAGAGTCAACCTCTGTTGCATTTTCTTCATGTTAAATATAAATAGAGAAGGATATCCTACTTGAGCCATGGAACCCACATACAACCGATATATTTTAAAATTACCAGCATTTATTGCACGATACATTTAGTATCACACCTATAATGCTTTAACACTTTTAATTATTGACAGTTTGGAGCATTATATTTAACCCCTAAAAAAACAAAACTTAGTTCTCTACATCTACTTTGACCGTTATAATTTTTTCGAAGTAAAAAAGAAATAAATTTAAATTTGGCTAGATAGCCAAATCTAGATTCAACATCGGGTTTTGAAAGGACTATCGCGTTCTTTAAATGACTATCATGTTCAAATGTAAGGCTTTATTGATTCAAGAGTTAACAAATTAAAGAATAGTTCTGAGCACCCTCTGCTAACGAGCATCACATTTTGATGACGCAATAAACCTCTTACCAACGAAATCTATATATATGTAAATATATCGATATGTTTTTTCATGAGTTTTCTTTGAGTGTTATTTATTACAATAAGTAATAAAAGCTTCAATAGTTTAAAAATCAAGACTAGTTCTTATCTGTATTAACAGCTGGTGTTATACATATTAATAGCTGGGTTTGGAGTAATTCAACAAAAAATAAAATAAAATGAGTAGATCATCAAGAGAGAGGACAGGTGCTTGCTCTTTCCGCTGCCATTTGAACCGACCGGACGTTTTGATGACGGATATAAAATATGCCATTGTTGTTGTTTTTTTTTTAATTTAGCATTCATTAGTTATTAAGAGAAAAACAATCACTCTATAAGTTGTATACAAGAGTTATTATCTTTAAAAATAAAGAAAACACATTTCATGTATAAATCTAACATAATCTGGTTATTGGGAGAAAAATGGCAATTGTAAATCTTGAATAAAGGAGGTATTGCTTTATCATGTTTTTCTTGATTAGTATAGTTTTAAATATCCAGAAACTTAAGTCTTATTTTCTTTGAGGTTTTACCTTCTGTGCAAAACGGTGGATCCGAGTATCCATTACAACCAGCTGTACAATGGCCATAACTGTTATTGCAGTAGCTATAGGCGCAGGCACCAGGGCAGTTTTCTCTACACTTAACGCCCCATTTGTTAGGAGGACACACTGTAACAAAATAGAGCCCCAAAACGATTTGGTGATAACAAAAATACATTAATATTTAAAAGTGTTCATATTTATAGGGCACACTCACACACCCAGATACACCAAAATACACTCAGACACTCACACCCTCTCGCACCAACTTATACAAATACACACACAACTTTTAAGACTAATAACACGATGTAAATTAAAATGCTTTAAAAAAAAAAAAAATATGTACATGTAACTGTTCGATAAAGGAAATGGTGTTTATATTCATTCTGGTGTCTGCGCAATGGTCGTGAAATAAGGTCGCAGTGAACGGTCCGTAGACATGTGTATTTGTAAATTAAGACCAAGCTAAAAATAATATGGAAGCGCTTTGGCTGAGCGGGTCCCGGGTTCGAATCCTGGTGAAGACTGGGATTTTAAATTTCGGTATCTTTGAGCGCCTTTGAGTACATACACCCAGATCTAATGGGTACCTGACATTAGTTGGGAAAAACCTGTGACATCTTGCTTCTAGTTTGAAAAATATTTTTTTTTTATTTTTCATGTGTTTCTAGATTGCTTTAGTTTTCTATTTATCAGCGACATTTACTCTTATTATTAAATTCATTTTTTTGTGCATTCTCAATTTTTAACAAAAAGAAATGTACAGAAATAGTTACAAGCAGGTTTGCACTAGCTGTTTCACTTTTGTTTACATCTTGTACCTGTATCAATAGTAGACGTAACCTTTATTATTATTATTATTATGTTGTAACGTGTCCGATTTGTCGACTGCAATTAATTGACTGTCACAAATCATCTTAATTCGCTTTCTGAATACTCACCTCTCGCAATGCGCCAACACATTGCACAATAGTACAATATATATACTTTATAGTGATGATAAAGGTTGTAAATTTCGTAGATAATTTTTTTCAATACCTCTATTCAAGTCATAACTTCATGTAAGTCGTGTGGGCAGAACCTAAAAGCTGATCTAAAAAAAACGGCTTTAACGATTTTTCTAGAAATTTAACTGTTGATGTATATCGCTGAAAAAAAAAAGAATGCTAGCACGTTGGTCACATGGGGAAAACTAGTTAGACCACTATATTTTTTTTCAGAGTAAATTTAGATTGAGTATTAGAATTAGATCTAGAGCCAACATCGGTTTTGTAATGACTATCGCGATCTTGAAAGAAGTTTAGGTGCCAACATCACGAGTTCAATACCCTATTTGAGCTAATTTAAAAAAAAAAATTATCAATATGTTTTTATTTTGAGTTGTATAATGGAAGTGTTATTTTAAATGTATTTTTTTTATATTTCCCTTGCTATAATTGAATATCTTGAAAGTCAGCGAAACTTTGAAAATCTAACATTGCAGTATAAATATATATATGGACAAAATGAAACTAACCCTGTGTACACTTTGGTGGAAAGTATCCCAGACAACTTGTTTGGGTCGGACACGAGCCGTCTATTTCATTACAATTTTCTGGACAGTGGTCATTACAGTCTTTCTTACAGTCCAGTCCCCACTTTCCTGGTGGGCATTCTAAAAATAAATGTGAATATGGATAAACAAATAAATACAAAAAAAAAAAAGAATGAAAAATGCTCTCTATGTATACCTTTAAAACACTTCTCTAAAACTATTGTACTGCCACAGGAGCGCTACATTTCATGAAGGGCTCTGGTCTGCGCCAACACATCCCTCCATTCAGATCTCTCCTGAACCCTTCGTCTCCACGCCCGAACCCCAGGCTGTTGTAGATCTGCCTCTACATCATCAATCCATTGCATTCGGGGTCTGCCTTTGGGTCTTCTGCCTTTTCTTTTTTTTTGCTGGTATACAATTTTCGCTCCCCTGTTCTCTGACATTGTTTTAATGTTACCTGCCCAACGTAGTCTGTTTTTTTTTTTATTTTTCTGTCACTATCGGTGGGTCTTCATACAAATGATATATCTCATGGTAAGTATGTGTCCTCCACTTAGTTTTATCTCGTATAGCACCCTAGATTTCCCTAGGTATTTAGCGTTATCAAGACTTTGGTAGATTTTAGTTTGTCTTGTCAGTGGCCAGGTCTCATTTATATAATAAAGATTTTGAATATCGTTTTCTTAGTTTTTCTTGATATTGTTTGGTTTTTAAGTAAGTGATGAGCGGACTGGCTATTTGAGCATTTTGGGCAAATGCCCGATGGGCCGGTACCCAAATGGGCCGGTAAAGGGCTATCGAAATGCCACATATCGAATTGGTAAAGTTTTTGTAATATTCTCTTATAAAAAGACCCTCTGAGCGTAATGTGTCAAAAGAAATCTTTCACAGGCTCTACAGTCTAATGCTGTCTAACACATTTTCCGAAATAATGTAATAGCCTTCTCTCGTAGACAGTGCTAGCAGTAGGCTTCATCCTTTTTAGGGCGTACATACTGAGCGGTTAAAAAACAACATAAGGACCATATTTTTTTATAAAGATATAAAGTTCACAGTACGTATTCATATCGATACATTATCAAACTTAACATAATGATTTTGAGGACAGGTAGGACTAGAAGTGGACGCCCATGATATAGAATTTGAAGGCCGGTTTGTATAGAAACGCCCGGGCCAATTTTGACACCCAGTCCGCCCCTGGTGCAATAGAATGCTCTGTTTGCTCCTGCTTTCGTTTTTTTATTTTTTTCAGTAGGTCATTTTTTAAAAATTAATTGTATTTTTGGATATTTGAAAGTTTGAACATTTTAAAACTTGTGCTTAGTGGCTTTAATTTATTGTTTTTCTGTATGATTGTCCATTGTCATTGTGATGTACCTCATGTAAATATTATTGAACTCAAGTCCTGTTGGTCGAGATGATTCTTCCAGATGTATGAAAACTCTTATTATGTCAGAAGAAAACGCATGTCCTTTACCAGGCCTAGGTCATTTGTCGTTTTTCATTAAAATCATTCGGTTTTTCTTGTGTGTAGAAGCATGACAGGGTTGTTAGCCCTGCGATCAACCATCTGGGGGAATGCCCCATTCAGCTCTCTGGACAGTTGCGTTTACTTTCGCCTTTGTAGATCTCTCCACTTCCTGTAGGGCAGCAGGTTTGATGTTGGTCCATCCCGGGTATTTTTTCACTGACACCCACCTTATCTGGAGGGCATTTCCCATATCCGCCACCTCCGGAGGCGCTCGATAGGAGATCCAAAATCTCCATTCGAGTCCATGAAACCACATGTATGGGAATGGAATTTTAATAATGGCTTTTTTTTGTTTTTTTTTTTTTGTTATTACACGCCAATGACTCATTTTGGGTCCCAATAGGCATCAATAAGAGTTAATCGTTGTCCTCGCCATCAATGTTTAAATCATTATTTGAAACATCATCATCATCACAGTATCATAATCTTAGATTAAAATCTTAATCGTCGTCGAGGTCATTATCAACGTCATCCTTCTTACCAGAAACACCGTTATCACCATTATTGTCGTCATTTTCATCTCCATCCTGTTACACAACCTTAACCTGTCATTAGGCTAACACCATTTACTGAGCAGAGACTGAGTTTCCATTAAGATCAAGTAACAATTTCAAACTAAAGAAAGGGGGGGGGGTGTAAATGGTTTCAATAATGGAGAAGTACAAAAAAAGCTTGTGTCGGGTGCTGCCCTTGTCTGAACAAGTTATTATAGCACTGTCCAGGACATGCTTCTGTCTCGTTGGCTAAAATTTCGAACGGTTAAAGTCATACTTCGACTCATGGTGCCCTTTTATGGGGAGGATGAGGAAACTTTCAAATTTCTTCATCTCGACAGGTCAGGGAGGTTTCAGGTTCTTGAACTGTATGGTTACGTACATGCATTGCACACAATAGCAGGGTTTCTGTTTAGGAAAGAAAGGGTGTCATGCCCTTTCTTAAATAAAACTTGCTGATGACGACGATAAACTACCAAACTTTCTTTAATAGGTGCATGGGAGGTTCAGCCCCCATTCTGATGTAGATAGTTTATAGCATTAACGGACAAAGCCAACTGTGTCCTGATATTCTTGATCAGGAAACTACAAGAAAATTATGGAAATCAAAACAACCTTTTATTTTTCTTGACAATAAAATGTTTGTAAAATGTTTTACATGTTTCGGATGTCTCTCCGAATTCTGAAGATATATACATCCTATCCCAAAGCTTTCCTAGAACCACTTGAGTGGCAGCGGGAAGGATTTAAATCTGACACCTTCAAGGCCGCTGAAAGAAAATCCAAAGCGCATATCACACGACCAGGCAGCCATTCTAAGCAGCCGGCCCTGATCCCAAAGATTAATATAATGAGAGAAATTCGCTGCATATACCAAAAATAAATCATTGTTTAGCAACATGAAAAACCTTTTCCATTGCTATGGTCTTCATGTCACCAGATAAAGACAAAACCTTTATTTTTTCACCAGTTTGAACATTAGTTTACTAAAATCATTCAAAACAAACATATTTTTTTTTTAATTGTTAGAGGACGATTTATATCTTACCGCCTAACACCAGAACTTCACATAATGAAAGCGATGCCATGGTAGAAGTTTTATTTTTGGCTTGTATAATGACTTTCTTAATCAGAGCTTTATATATATTCACAATAAAGTCAGTATTTTCGAGCATCATATCCAGTATAAGTGAGTCATACTTGTCCAAGGCTAATATTTTATAGTTTAACAGGTCTCTGCTCATTGATGTTGATTTATCTGAAGAAATAAAGAAAAAGCATTTAAAATGTCGACTATATTAAGTTAGACATGCTACGTTGCAGTGGCGTAGCTAGGGTATTTGATGGCCTGTGCGGGAGCTCCTCATGATGCCCTCAAAAGAAAAAAACATAACAGCAAAACGAAGACTCCCCACCCCCAGAAAATAACTATTGTTAATTCGCAAAAAATTAATTTAACAAAGACAAAAAAAAATGCTTCAAATGAATTCTGCATGTTTAATTTGCTGGTGAAATCAATTTTTTCCCCGGAAATTCGTGGATAATAAATGACATTTCCAATTAAGTCAGTCGTAATTTAGTCATCGTTAGTTGCAAATAATTCTTGATCAACTTTAGTTTAAACAAACTTCTATGTGTATGTAGACACAAACGTCACATATATGCGAATCAAGATCACGATATTGTGGACTGAGCTATAAAGGCGATATTTGTTTTAACTCGAGCTCACCAGGTTCTTGTTTTGAAAATTTAGTACTTCTGAAGAAACTTTGATAAGTCGTTGAACCCTCTTTCGCTCCAGACGAAATTCAGTTTTGTTAATTTCGCTAGGAGCACTCAAGATTTGTTTCAATCTGAAGATCCAAAAGTTTATTAGGTGCTCAAATTTTGTGATAATCTCTTAAACTGACTTAAACAGACCGGGTGGGGGGATGTTAACTTTTTTATGAAAACTTTTTTTGCCGTTTGGTATTTTCCTTAGAAGAAAGTAACGTGGACGTCTATAAGTGTGTTACTTAGAGATGTCAACAAACCTTGTCAACTCAAGCTAGTCTTTAGTTCATATTTAAGTTTAGAAAGAATAGAGGATATCAACAAAGTAGCTAAATAAATAAACGTTTACAGTTCAAATGGACTAGTCTCTGAGTTTGTGCAGTTTTTACTGAGAAAGTTTAAATTGTCCTTTCTTTATGCCTCTTGTCACTTGATGCCCCGTGCGGCTCGAACCACCCGCACATAGCTAGCTATGCCACTGCTATGTTGTATGGTATCATTATTACAGAGGAGTAGTGTCCAATCTACGGTCGACTTTACTAGATGCTTTGTAAATCAACCTTTCGAAACTTCTGCTGAAAGTGCATAATTAATTCACATAGGTTCATTTCTTTGGAATTGTTTTTTCAGGCATAAGTACAGTAAGACGCTTGACAGAAATATATATAGCCACGAGGTCGAAACAAGGCTCGGCAGACTATTATACATGAAGCTTGTAGGCAGAGTCGCCTTAGAGGCTCAGGATGGGATATGTTGAACAATTTAAAAAGCCAAATATTTACCAAAAAAAAAAATGAGTAAAAGGAGAGAACCGTTAAATCACTACCATATGTCTCAATATTATACGTTTTTTTTTTATCCTTTTTATATAAACAAAAACTAATTATTTATTGATTGATTTCCCTTTTTTTTCGACTATTCTGGTGTTGACATAGACCATTAGTATTTGAACAAATGGAAGAAAAAAAGTGTAAAAGAATCCTATCAGACAGACAAACAGACGGGATGAATTAATATATATTTAGTGTGTGTCATCGTCCCCGTAATATACCCTAGATGTCAATTGCTCTGGCTATTTATCCTAATAATCACCAAATGCACACTAGCTGAACACAGAACTAGATCTACCTTTGTCAACACTAAACTTAAAAAGGAAACAACAGTCATAATCAATCATCACACTTTAGAACAATGCAACTTCAAAAATAACCTAACATAAACATCTATAACATTAAAGAAGATTACCCATCACAAATGGAAGTTCTCAATCAGACACAGCAGAAATAAATACCTATCACTGTTAATATTAATGGCAGGAGATGTAGAGTCAAATCCAGGGCCTAGATCTAAAGATAGATGCAACATCTGCAAAAAAATATGCACCCTGAAACAGAAAGCCATTCAATGTGACACCTGCGATGAATGGTACCATGCATCATGTCTCCATATGAATACACCTGTGTATTATGCCTTAGGCAACAAAGACGCATCATGGCACTGTGTACCGTGTGGGTTACCTCAGTTTACATCAGGACTGTTTGATTCCTTTGATGCGGACACTTCTAACCCATACAACATCCTAAACACCATCCCGAACCAAACTCACCAACCACTAGCCAGATCCACTCCTGTTAAACCTAAATCTACTAAAATTAATACAACAGCCTCACTAAACAAACCTACTAAAGAAGTAATACCAAAATACCTTAAAACCTTAGTTATAAATTTTCAAAGCATTAGGAACAAAACAGCAGACTTAGAAATTTTATTACAATGTGAGAAACCAGACATAATTGCAGGAACAGAAACTTGGCTGCATCCTGAAATTTATAATGCAGAAATTTTCAATAGTAATTATGAAATTTTTAGAAAAGATAGGGCTGATAATCATGGAGGAGTTCTTTTAGCAATAAAAAACACTCTTATAGCAGAAGAAATTACCTTACCTAACTCAAAAAATGTAGAATCAACATTTTGTAAAATTAATACCACCTCAACATCCCTAATAATAGGCAGCATTTACAGACCACCAAATTCTAGTTTAGAATACATGCAGGAACTATGTAATCAGATTACTACACTTAAAGAGACAAATACAAATGCAGTTTTTTAGCGGCCCCCGTAAGGGGAAAAAGCCGCTATTAGGTTTGTGCAAAATGTCCGTCTGTCCGTCTGTCCGTCTGTCCGTCTGTCCGTCTGTCCGTCTGTCACACTCAGATCTCGAAAACTAGAAGAGATATGAAAAATATTATTTCATCATTAAATCCGGCTTGAAAAGTTTAGGTGCAACGGCTACTTTTGGTTTTCTAAAAGCAAACCGTTTAATTTAGAAAATTAATTATGCAAGCGATTTTTTCATAAAAATACACCAATTCTAAAACAATTACGTAAATGTAAGGGAGGCAATGTTACAATATGCTAACAAAGATGGACAATTTTTGTGTATTTTCAGTATCACTAAGTCAAATATATTTTTAAAATGTACAGGAAATGTTTACAACAAATACAAATAATAGTTAAAGACGTTTTTTCTGGTCAACTAGCTGCTAAAATTAAAAGAAAACATTTCTGTTTGTTTATAAAGGCTAATAATGCACTTTGTATGTAAATATCACGCACATTTTTTTAAATGGACTTTTTATGCAGCGATTTTCGTGCAGTAGCGTAACGTCGCAACATGATCAGGTGCTAAACCAATTCTTTAAACTTTTTTTAAAAATCAGATTTTATTTATTTTTTGTTTAGTGCCCCCATCCGAATAAAAGAAGCTTATTTTTGTGCGTTTTGTCTGTTGGTCGGTCTGTCCGTCACGATTAGATTTAAAAAACTAGAACTCTAAAAGCTATTGAAAATCTGATTTACCCTTTAATGTTCCTCCCATAACATCTCAATAGTTTTAAGTATCTAAAATTGATTGTTCCGGATTTTTTTGTGCAAAATTAATCAACGCCAACAAATGTTTGTTTGCTCTTCTAACTTATATTACATTCAATTTCCATGCTTAAACGTTGCAAAAACACATTATCAATAATATGTTGTTCCGTTTTTTATGTAAATAGCATATTAATGCTAAATCATAATCTCTATACTGACTTATATTTCATTAAGTGTAAAAATGTTCCGGATATTGTTTTATAAAACATGAATTATGCCTAATGATTGTTTGAAATCGCATAAGGCTTTTAAAAAAAGTAATTTACTAGAATTGATTACTGAAAATTACTTTTTAGACATTTAATTTTCTTGTAAAACCTAACATAGAAGTTTTGTAATCGATAAAGAAAGTTCCGGATTTTGTTTCTTACACATCGTCGCCAGAAATTTCCGAATTTATTTAAAAATCTACTAACGCCAAATAATTGTTTGAACTCCCTCTTCTAATTAATAAACAAATAATCTTCTCATTTACGAAATAATGTTTTTACGGATTTTTATGAAAAATATTTTAACTCACTACTCTCTTACAGTACATTTAATTTTCTACCTAAAACATTAAAAAATCTAATTATCATTAATATTATGTTCCGATTTTTAAGGAAAACAGAATCCAAACACCAAAGTAAGGTATGAAAATCTCTCCACGTGGCTGTAGTACATCTAATTTTTATACGAGACCATCCAAATAATTTAATTAACGGTATTACATTTATCTGAAATTCTCTTTTTCTTTTACTATTTATACAAACATCCGGAACAATCTATTATATAAACTTTTCAATTGTGTTCATACCTAAAAATTATTGCGATGTTTTGAAACGTAAAAAAAAGGTTAATCAATTTTTAATAACTTTTAGTTGTTTTTTTTTTATATCAAGATAACGGACAGACCGACTGACAGACAAAACGCAAAAACAATGTGGCTTTGATCCTTTTTAAATAATATCTATTAGAACTCAGTGCACCAATGTCTATGAACCCTCGTTAAATATCTCGTGTAAATAAAGACATTTTTTTTTATGGTACCGGTACTAGCCTATTGTGAGGTAATGGAATTTTTTTTCTTTGACGTCATATGAATGGACTCTATAAATGTAATGTTAAAAGAACGCACTCGGTGCACCAATGTCTATTAACCCTCGAAAAAATTGCTTGTATTAATGAAAACATATTTTAGTCTAACTAAGCTGTGTGACGTAGTGTTTTTTTTTTCCTTTGACGTCACATGGAATGAATTCTTTAAATGAAATGCTAAAAGAATGCACTCGGTGCACCAATGTCTATGAACACTCGAGAAATGGCTCGTGTTGATAAAGGTGATTTTTAGTCTAGCTAGGCCTTGTGACGTAGTGTTTTTTTTTTCCTTTGACGTCATATGGAATGAATTCTTTAAATGAAATGCTAAAAGAACGCACTCGGTGCACCAATGTCTATGAACACTCTATAAAAGGCTCGTAATGATGAAGGCGATTTTTATTCTAGCTAGGCCGTGTGACGTAGTGTTTTTTTTTCCTTTGACGTCATATGGAATGAATATTTTAAATGAAATGCTTAAAGAACGCACTCGGTGCACCAAAGTCTATGAACACTCGATAAATGGCTCTTATAGATGAAGGCGATTTTTAGTCTAGCTTGGCCGTGTGACGTAGTGTTTTTTTTCCCTCTGACGTTATATGGAATTAATTCTTCAAATGAAATGAAAAAAGAACTCAGTATAGTAATGTTTATTAAGCCTCGTTATGTGACTCGCGTTTAAAAAAGGAATGATATCTTGATTTAGATCTAATCTAGATTTTTTAAACTAGATCTAGATTTTTATTACAGTATATCTAGATCTGGATTTATATTCTAATTAAAATTATTTTAGAGTCTAGATCTAGAATTTCTAGATCTAGTTTAGAATAAAATAGACTAGATTAAGATGTAGAATTTCAATTTCTAAACTTAAAGTGTAAAAAAAAAAGTGTAGATTTTCATTTCCAAACGTTTTGATCAATATTGTAATGTTTTAATATACTAAAACTAATCTACTATTTTTTTATTAAATTTAAATTTAAATTTACGGCAAATGAATCTTTGAAACATTATTACTTTTGACCATCGGATGGCTGCCTGGTCGTGCGGTTTGCGCGCTGGACTGTCGTTCAGATTTATGGATGGCCCAGGGTTCAAACCCTGCCCGCTCCCATCCCCCGTCGTCCTGCGGGAGGTTTGGACTAGGAAGTAATTATCTTCAACTCTGAAGGAACATCCGAAACGTGTAAAACATTTTACATCAAAATTAAATCACCTCTTGAATATTATTTGCGAATATGCAGATCCGACAGGGATCCGACTTCGACGGGGGCCGCCTCTGAGTTTGTGTAACACAAACTCTCTTTGTAATCTTGTTTGATTATGGGTTATTTCAACCTACCTGATATAAATTGGAAAACACTAACCATAGATAAACACCAAAACCTTAAGGACATAAATGAGCTTTTCATAGAAACTTTACACAACCTAAGTTTAGATCAAATCATTAAAAAGCCAACTAGATTAAACAACACATTAGATCTCTTCTTAACCAACAGACCTGGATTAGTAGTTGATTATGAAATTATCCCTGGTCTATCAGACCATGAGATCATAAAAATACACAGTCAGATAAAAGCAGTAGCCAATACAAAACCCAAAAGAAAAATCTTACTCTGGAATAAATGTAACCTAACACAACTACACCAAGCTGCACTAAACTTTCAACAAACATTCTTATTAGAAAAAGACATTAACCAACCAGTCGATGACCTCTGGAATTTCATTAAAAACCATCTTAAAAGCATAATAGAAAATCATATACCAACTAAATACACATCAAACAAAATAAATAAATGCTGGTTTAATAATAGACTAAAGAAGCTTTGTAAACAGAAGGAAAACCTCTATAGAAAATTTAAAGAAACTAATGCAGAAAGAGTTTACAAAAAGTATATAAAAATTAAACACTTAACCCAAAAAGTAAGCAGACAGCTGCAGAGTGAATACATAAACAATGTAATATCTAAAGATAACAACAAAAACCTATGGTCATACATTAAGTCTAAGAAAATGGAAACAACAGGCGTAGCGCCATTAAAAGATGAACATAACATAATACATAATGATAATGAAACTAAAGCAAACATTCTAAACAAATACTTTGCATCAGCATTCTCAGCACCAGGAGACAAAGACATATTACTGAATTTGAACCAAGTAGACAACATAGAAGATATAGTAGTACAAGAAAATGGAATTCAAAAACTATTAGCCAACACCAAACCAAATAAAGCTTCTGGACCTGATGGTATTCCAGCTAGATTACTCAAAGAACTAAGTAATGAGCTAGCCCCAGTGTTCAAAATACTCTTTCAGGCTTCACTTAACCAGGGCAGAGTACCAAAGGACTGGAAAGAAGCTAATGTCACCCCCCTATTTAAAAAAGGAGAAAAATCTGACCCAGGGAACTACAGACCAGTATCACTTACCAGCATCACATGTAAAATCCTAGAACACATAATATGTAGCAACATCATAAACCACTTAGACAAACATAATGTCCTCACACCATACCAACATGGCTTTAGGAAATATAGATCATGTGAAACACAACTAATAGGACTAATTGATGATTTTTCAAAAGGTTTAGATAATAGTGAACAAATAGATGCTATCTTACTAGATTTTTCTAAGGCTTTTGACAAAGTTCACCACCATAGTTTGCTTAAAAAATTAAAATATTTCGGCATTAATGGTCCACTGCATCAGTGGATTAAAGACTTTCTGATAGGGAGAGAACAAACTGTAATAATAAATGGCTCTAAATCAACACCGATAACAGTAAACTCAGGTGTACCTCAAGGTACAGTCTTGGGTCCACTACTATTTTTAATTTACATAAATGATTTACCAAATTGCATTATTTCAGGAACAAAAGTCAGATTATTTGCAGACGATTGCATAATATATAGAACAATAAAAACAACACAAGTCACAGATATTTTACAAAGAGAATTAGATGAATTACAGAAATGGGAATCAAATTGGAGCATGTCTTTCCACCCAGAAAAATGTCAGTTGTTAAGAGTAACAAAAAAACTAAAACAAATTAATTCCACTTATCTTATTCATGGCAAACCAGTATCACAGACTAAAAACGCAAAATACCTAGGTGTTATAATAAATGAAAAACTATCATGGAATCCACATATTGATGAAACTACAAAAAAATCAAACAAAGCATTAGGATTTATTAAAAGAAATTTCTATAAATCAAATAAGAACATAAAACTAAAATGTTACTTAACCTTGGTTAGGCCAATAATAGAATATGCATCCTCCGTTTGGGACCCCTCAACTCAAGAAAACATTAAGAAACTGGAACAGACACAAAATAGAGCAGTGAGATTCATAACAAACGAATATTCACATTTGACTAGAGTAACACCTTTAGTAAAATCACTAAATTTAGAAAGCCTTCAGGACAGAAGGCTCAAAAGTAAAGTAGCAATCATACATAAAACACTGAACCATAATCTTCAAATACAAAAACAAAATTTAATAAAATACTCTGAAAGACACAAAGATAAAGGCACATTCCTCGTCCCATATGCTAGGACAAATTTGTACAAATACTCCTTCTTCCCTAGTGCTATTAGAGCATGGAATGGGTTGCCTGAGCTAGCCAGGAAAACCAGTGACTTGGCAGAATTTAAGTCATTGGTTAATATGCATGACTAAATGCATGACGCGTAGGACGTAATCATCTTCTTTTTTGAAGTAACGTCTGTATTATATAAGATAAGATTATCTTTGTTGTAAATGATTAAAGTCAACACACACACAAAACATATACATTATAAATATTATATAAATTGAAAAAAAAATCTTATCATTAATACAAAATGGTACCAGGAAGGATTATTGCAATTATGTTTACAGCAATTTCTTCGTCTAATGTTAGAAACCATGTTGGTGTAAAATCAATAACATTATTAGTCTCAGTACAACTCCCTCTTGTGACATCACCGCTCCAATCTCCATCTACGGCTTTACTTGCAAAATTGTTTACAACTGTAGTTGTCTGCTCAGTCCTTTGTCTCAACGCAAAATTTCGACCTGCGAAAACATTAGATATATGTTTCTAGTTAAATGATTGTTTTTCAAGACAGAAAAAAACAATTTCCCAACACCAAAATAGTCTTTAAAACATTATTACTTTTGACGATCAAAACAAAATCACTTCTTGAATATTCCTTGCAAATAGGCGGATCCTATAGAGATCTAACGGAGGCCGCTTCTGAGTTTGTGTGATAACACAAACTATCTTTGTAATCTTGTTTCGTCTTAATTTGTAAGTCTGGTATTTGGCTATTAACACGGTCTTGCACTTATGTGGGGCTTTTTTTTTAAATATTTAAGAACAATAAATTCAAAACGGCGTCTCCCAGATGACTGCTCTTGCATGTAAACTTATCAAAATTAAACACAAAAGGCCCAGAGTCGAGCAAAATGTCACTATTGAGCAAATCATCAGCTATGTTAAGGAAAATCTTTGCAAGACTTAGCCTTTAAGTCAGTTGCCACACTGAAAAAACAAATATTTCAAGTCACTCTTACACATGGCTTTCAAAAATGTAGACAATGAAACACGTATAAGTATGAAACACGTGGATGGCTGCCTGGTCGTGCGGTTTGCACACTAGACTCTTGCCATCCCCCATCGTCCTGCGGAAGGTTTGGACTAGGAAGTAAACTATCTTCAACTCCGAAGAAACATCCCAACACTGGCGGATCCAGAACTTTTGAGTGGGGGGGGCGATTTTTTTCCAAACCCTAACCCTAATGCCCAGTAAACCCTAACCCTATGCATAAACGTGCATATATATATATATATATATATATATATATATATATATATATATATATATATGAGAATTTTTAAAAAGCAGCATTTCTCAACCTTTGGTGAAAAACAAAACAACTGGGGCATCGCTATAAGGTTTTCAAGTGGGGCTCGGGGCGAAGCCCCGACGACAAAAGCGTTTTCTTGCTTTTTTTCACTGCAGAAAAGTATTCTCCTGACATTTATAGCTCAATATTCATCAATGGAGTTCGGGGCGAAGCCCCGCCGCCAAAAGCGTTTTCTTGCATTCTTCACTGCAGAAACGCATTCTCCTGACATCTACAACTCATTATTTATCAATGGAGTTCGGGGCGAAGCCCCGACGACAAAAGCGTTTTCTTGCTTTTTTCACTGCAGAAAAGTATTCTCCTGACATTTACAGCTCATTATCCATCAGTGGAGTTCGGGGCGAAGCCCCTCCGCCAAAAGTGTTTTCTTGCATTCTTCATTGCAGTAACGCATTCTCCTGACATCTACAGCTCATTATTCATCCATGGAGTTCGGGGCGAAGCCCCGCCACCAAAAGAGTTTTCTTGCATACTTCACAGAAGAAAGGTATTCTCCTGACCTAAAACTCATTATTCATACTATTAAAAAAGGACCTTTTGAATAATGTTGTACTTATAGTATTCTAATATGAATTTATAGGCCCTTAATACATTGCAAAAAATACGATTTGTTCCTTGAAAAGATAAGATACCCCACTTATTTAGATTTTGGCTTTGAGGATCTCCACCGAAAAAAAAGTATTCGATAAATAATATTCAATAAAATCAAAGTATAAATTGTGAGTTATAGTCCCAAATTTATCTAACTAGAAAAATATCAGATTGAGTAAAGGTTAGAAAAAGGCGACTATGAAAAAATGATTTGGGTTTAGAACTCATCTCAATCGTGACTCTTATACTGAAAAATTTCGTTTGAATTCTAATTTTTTGAATGCAAAGTCTTTCTTAAAATAGTTATGATAAATTCATGTGAAATTACATAAACTCTGTCTGGAAATGGGAGGGGCGGTAGAGTGAAAACGATTAATCCTCGCTCCTTTAATAATTTCTGCTAAAGATTGCATTTGGCATTAAAGAATAGGGGTGTGGCGACTCGATATAAGAATTTAATTTATAGTATATATAAATTATATTAGTGATGTTTTTGTTTTGTAATTTCCTAACTGTAATACAAAAAAAAAAAGTATTTGTTTGTCCGATGGGGGAAAGGCGATTGCATGAATCGCCCCTCCCACCTGGTACAACCCTTTTTCATTTAAATTTTACTAATGATAAAATTTGAGATTAGAGTGTGTTACGACATAATAGACAATGAGTTCAAATATCAATATGTAGTTTATATTATATAGATATTCAACTAATTTTGTTCACAAACTATGATTCTCCACAAAAATAGGACCGCCACCCCCCACTCAGAGGGCTAGAGTGGGGAGGGCAGTACATGCAATTTCCCCCTCCCCCAACCTCACCGAAACGGCCAAGATACAAGAAGGCGAGCGACATAATATAAATCTATATATTAATTCAACTAATTTTGTTCACAAACTATGATTTCTCCATTAAAGTAGGACCGCCCCCCCCTCAAAAGGTTTAGGTGGGAAGGGCAGTAGAGATAAATTGGCAAATAGGGAACGACATAATACAAAGATCGGTTAAAATATCAATAACAAGTTTTAATCACATAGATATGTAATTGATTCTGTTAGCAAGCTGTGATTTGGAAAAAAATCGCCACCTCCCGACCCCACCAAATCGGCCAACATACTAGAGGGGGGGGGCGAAATAATCTAAAAATAGGTTGAAATATAAATAATTAGTATATATTATTAAGATAAGTAATGAATTCGTATACAAATTGTGTGAATTCTATACTAAAATTCGTCCGCCCTCCCCCTTCGGGGGGGGGGGGGGGGTCGGCCGAGTGGGGGGGGGGGGGGGGGCGATTGCCCCTACCGCCCCCCCCCCTGGATCCGCCAGTGCATCCCAAACAATATTTTTTTGCAAGCACGCTTTCTAGGTTTCTTGTTTTAAATGGAAGGCATTAAAATAATATTGGAAATAGTTACCCAGGTTAATTTGAATAGTGCAGAGTGAAGTAAGACCTTCTCCTTTTAAGATGATACTATTTACAGCACCATTCATGTCACAGCGTATGTAGACTGTCTTGTTGTTGACGATGGTAAACTGCTGTCGCAAGCAATCGAATTCTTTTGTAAGCACATCAGAAGTGTCTTCACCGTGCACCGTAATTTTGTCTACCAAATCTTTAGATACAAGAACAAACTTTTAGTTTCAAATTTTAAAAAAAAGTAAAAGTAAAGTTCCCCTTTCAGACCTTGTGGTCTATAGGGTAGGTGATGTAAAGGTCAAATCAGCACATCAAAAACAGTTTTTAGAAAAGTGTATGTCTTTTTTTTTTACATTTCTATTTTTCAGCTTGCAAATTCTTCATAAGGTAAAAAAAAAAAAAAAAAAAGTGGAACCTGGGTGACAAGGGTCTCGAAAAACGGCATTGACGATTTCCCTAGAGATTTTACTGTTGATGCATATATTTTGAAAATACTTACTAGCTAGTAGGCCACAATGAGAAAACTATAGTTTGAACTTATATAATTATTCAAATTATAATAAATTTTGAACATACATACATACATACATACATGCATACATACGTATTTATATATACATATATACATACATCTCTCTCTCTCTCTGTGGCATTTTACGTCTCGAGAGTTCATCTTTTCCCTTTGCAACTTCTTGTGTGACTAAAGAGGCCAATCCTTGATACACAGCTGCGATCGCAGGTTGGGCATATATAATCACCAGGCGCCGTTGCATTTTCACCTTTCTTTCTGCTTCTGTTGTGTATGGCATATGACTCTTCCTTTATGCTCTCTCTCCATGTGGATCTATCCAGTGCCACTTTTTCCCATCTGATAGTGTCGATTTTGAAGAGCTCCATGTCGCGTTTGTATACATCAGTATACCGTAAAAGTTAGCGACCAGCGGCTCTCCTGCCTTCTGTTAGATCAACATACAGAGAGTCTTGTGGAAGTCGTCCTACTGGCATTCTATGAACGTGAACAATCCAGCCAAGGATTCTGCTGCTGACCACATACATACATACATAAATGCATATATTTATACACATTACATTCATTTTTATGTATATATTAATATAAATAAGTAAGTTGTATATGTACCTGCATTGTCGACAACTAATCGTATCCATAAAAATACAATTTTTGGAAACATAAGTATTTTTACAGACCGAATTTCGTCATCGTTTAAGCAAGTGGAGTCATCTTCATCCTGCAATATGGAACTTGCAGGGGATCCAACATTATTGATCCCGAATGTCTCAGTTATAAATGGAATGGATCCTTTAAGACAGTAGTGAGACATTAGTATGTATAAGTATGACAACTAAGAAAAAAATAAATACTTTATTAACTTGAACTTAACTCTATGTAACCTATTATACATGTCACAATAACATAAGGGAGGCGACTTAACGATGTACAGATGATTATTCATAGTAGGGCATCACGAACACATAGTAAGAATGTCTTTCTCAATATGACATGTTGGTGTGCATCACAGAGTTACAAATTAAAGTGGCAAAAAATCTATCTATCTATCTATTCTACCAATCTCTCTCTCTCTCTCTCTCTCTCGCTCTCTCTCTCTCTCTCTCTCTCTCTCTCTCTATATATATATATATATATATATATATATATATATATATATATATATATATATATATATATATATATACAAGAATTGAGAAATGCTCGATTAAGAGTATAGGATTAAAGTTCTTTGCATACGAGGTTAGTTTTCATGTACATTCAGCATTTAATGCTATCATATCACCCTAACATAATGTACGATGTTAATAAATCTGAGGTAATAGTGTTGTGCTGATTCCTATATAAATAACATAATAAGTTTTGATGGAGGACATATTTTACTAACCTATAGATTTAAAAATATTGAATGTATAAGGAATTTCAATTCTATTTACCTATTATTAGAAACACTGATGTACCCTATAGATGGTAATGTCTCATCTATAGGGTACATCAGTGTTTCTCAAGGTGGGGTGGGCGTATCCCCAGGGGTACTGGAAGAGTTTGAAGTGGGTACGCGTTGCAAATCATTAATTATGCTTCTCCTTCTCATTGACGCAAATTAATGTTATTTATAACATAAAATTTATTAATATTTTATGAACAATTTTCTTTTTCATTTTTTATTTTTGATAATTATTATTTTTTGTTTTTGGGAGGGGGGGGGTAAGGGGGTGAGGGGTACTCAGAGTTACGAACATTATTCAAGGGGTACGCATACATCGAAAGTTTGGGAAACACTGGAGTAGATGATGTAAAGCTCATTTGACTCTATTTCTCACGGTTAACGAGGATGTCATGGGAACAGCTCAATGTCGAACCCTCTTTACTTCACCAACTAAAGTGAGTAACCCAGTTTAGTTGGGCGAACTCAGGATGAATAAATAGATAGATGATAGATAATTTCAAATTTGACCAACATAACTTCTGATATGTTTTGAAAACTTTATTTAAAAATTCTTCGATGAGACATTAATGACTCTAGAAGACTAGGAAAACAGGCTGCTACTCTACATCGCATAGATGTTTAAATGTCTTAGCCCATTCAAAAGCATGAATTAGTTGTGATTTATAAAGTTTATAGAGAGGTTTAACTTAAAAATAGTATTTCATCTACATTCTAACTACCATTTTGATAATAGAAAAAAAAAAGATGGAATGACATTGAGGCCTAAGTTCTTCTGTTTCTAGGGTCTAACTAATGTTGATTTCGGTCAGAAACAGTTTATGAATCTAAATGTTTTTAACCTGCCCTGAATTTGATCTCTTGAACTCCCTGATGTGAAGCGGATAGCTTTTTAGCTATTATACACCCCCTTCCCCAGTGACGCATTGTTGACTTTTTTTTCATGCGTTATTAAATTAAAAAAAAGTATACACCTTCCACAGTCAGAAATATTACTCACGATATTGGCAAGCATGTTCGATCCAGTCTTCATTACATTCCTTCGTCCCTAAGCACTGGCCTTGTGTGTCACAACCATCTTGACACTGGCACATGAATTGACATTTTGGTCCAAACCATTTTGTTCCGCAGTTAACTAAAGAAAATATGTAACATTCACAACGAAATATAACATTTAATTTGAGAAACTTAAAAAAAACAAGGTTACAAAAGACAGTTTGTGTGGAAACACAAACTCAAAATCGGCCCCCGAAGTGGTCCACCCAGGCAGGCTTCAATATTTTCAGAAAGAACATCCAAAGTAAATTATATCAAAGACAAATGAGAGATAAGAATGGAGAAAGAATGTTAACAGATCTTGTGTAGTGCCCCAACGGTCCACCACATCAAAGGATAGGTGAAAGTGAATGTAAAGTTAGATGTGAACCTGGCCTAACTAGTTCCTCTTTCAGACCTTGTGGTCTATAGGGCAGATGATGTAAAGTTCATCTGTTTTTGTGGCCTACGGTTAACGAGGGTGTCATGTAGCCAGCACAACAACCAACCGCCTTTACTTTTCCCCAACTAATGTCAGGTACCCATTAGAGCTGGGTGGACTCAGAGGCGCCCAAAGATTCCAAAAGTTAAAAATCCCAGTCTTCACCAGGATTCGAAACCGGGACCACAGGTTCGGAAGCCAAGCGCCTTAACGCTTAGCCACCGCGCCTCCCCTGGCCTAACTCAGGGGTCGGCAACCATTTGAGTCGGAAGAGCCAAAAATTACAATTTACAACATTTTAAAGAGCCACAACATTTTTTTTCTTCTTGCAAACAATAAATAGTACAAAAATAATTAAATTTTCAATGAAAAAAAAAAGAATCTATTTATTGATATATAAGTAATGTTTTTCACAAAACAAATTAGAAAATTATGGCATTATTAGATAATTATTGTTTATTTCGGTAACAACTAAAGCAGTTAAACATTGACTTACAACACTAACTTGTACTTTAACAACAAACAAATTGAGCAAACAAACTCAATAAGAACGTTGGTTTTGCATGGGTTTTAGAAAGTTTGGATACATTTGGCTGATAACTTTGTTTTTAGCTTCAAACACGACTCTACATTTCATTTGTTAGTTGGCGTCTTACTTTACTTTTAATTATATTCATGCAAGAGAACAAAGGCTGGCACGAACATGTCGATCCAAAGATAGTCAGCACTCCAAATGACAACTTCTTCACCTCACTGTAGCAATCTCGAAGATTATTACATGCGTCGAACAATCTCGCGGAATTTCTTTTAAAGCTGTCCACTTTTGTTGCAAAGCCTACATACTTACATACATTTCTGGACATCCAACTTGATTTTTAACTGTAAATTTTCCACCTACTAAAACTTTACTTTTTAAATCGATCAATTGTATTTCTAGAGATCCAGTATCAATTCCAAACGGATTAATGTGGATTTCGTTACTATTTGTGTTGAGAGGATTCACTAGGAATGCTAGAAGGTTTTGTTGGTTTTGAACTGCTCTAATCTGTCAACAAGTACATCTTTGATTTTTTTTTATAACTGTGCTGAAGTAACTTACCGCTCTGAATATCTTCTGCAAAGAGAATTAATTTTTCTTCAAATGGAACAAATTCTTCTACCAAAACATAAGCTGGGTTTTCCATTTCCTTGCAATTTTAGATTCAGACCATTTAATTTCATTGTTATATACATCATGAAGTAAAATGTTTGCAACCATTTGTCGTTCTCTAATTCAGGGGATTAATGCTTTTATCATTTAGGAATTTGTATATTTCATCCAAGCACAATGCAAAACTTTTTAAGCTTTGGAAAGCCATTACACACTTAATTGGGAAGAAAGAGGTCTGAATACCGAGTCTCCATTTCGTTAAGAATTCTTTAAACTGACGATGATAGAGTGCTTTTCACAAGATGCTGTTAACAATCTTGATTACCAAATTCACTACCTCAACTATTTCGTCCGGAAATGTTTGGGCACAAGGCACTTCTTGGTGCATTATGCAGTGAAACGTAAGAATTTCAAGGTTTATTTAGCTCCGAAGAATCGTAGTTAACCTTTTATTGTTTCCTGTCATACTCCTGGCCCCATCAATTGCTATTGAAATTATTTTATTTTAACTCGATCCTATTGTCTTCAATGTATTTTGAACGGCGTTCGCTCTATCTTCCTCTATAGATTGTCACGAGAGCGGTAGCAATCCTAGAAGTTCTTCTTTGGACCTTGGGAAAACATATAACTGAAAAATGGGCAACTTGTGCCGTGTCTTTATGTCGGAACATTTATCTATATCAAGACCAAAAAAATGAATATCTTCCAACTGCAAATATGTTACATTTGAAGACATTTTAGCAAATCTATTTTGTGCTGTTTTAGCGGATAGTGGCAAATCTTTGATTTTCTTTTTCAAGATTTCTGGTTCGTTTTTGAAATCACGAAACAGTTCTTCAGATAAATAAAAGTAGAAAGCAGTCTTTGACATACTCAACATCTGTAAATGTTTGTATTTTTGAAAGCGAATTAAAACCTACATAGAAACATCCGACGACGGACGAGAGCTTCCGACGGACTGACAACAGTAGCGACGCGTATAATGTGGGAGGGGAATGGTGAAAAGTGAGTACAAGTGTCTGAGAAATAGAATCGGAGCCTAATCCTCGACAAACGATTCAGAACTTTTTAAAAATGTTTCGATAAAATAAATAATATTTGCGTATGGAACTAAAGAGCCGCAGTTTCACATCCAAAGAGCCGCATGTGGCTCGCGAGACGCAGGTTGCCGACCCCGGGCCTAACTGATGTCTTATAATTGATCTAATTATTTGAAAAGGCTCAATCTCTTATTCAAATCCTCAAAAAAAAAAAAAAATAAATTCCGCAATAAAAAAAAGATTCAGAGAAATAAAGTTTATAAGATTACTATTCGTTTTAAATTAGGTCTAACTTATAATGCATACTAATTAGCTTTTTCTCTTTAAAAAAATACTTGCATAACTGATTTTAAAAATTAGATTTTTCGCTTTCAGGAAAAAAAAAGTAGCCGTTGCATCAGAACTTTGAATGGTCTAAAATATTGTGATGTCCAATTTTCAATATCTTTTCTAGTTTACGAGATCTAAACGGGACGGACGGACAGACGGACAGACGGACAAACGGTCAGACGGACAGACGGACAGACGGACAGACATTTCACACAAAACTAATAGCGTCTTTTCCCCTTTCGGGGGTCGCTAAAAATTAAACTTATATAAGCAAATCACATGTCATTACGTTGCAAGTTTTCTGGCAATGGTACTGGTATGGAGTGTGTTTTTTTAATTTAGTTTCTGGTGTAGGTAGGCAGAGGGTTTGGTTGTGTGGGCCAACAGACTCTAATTAGATGAAAAAATGAAAATATACATACATACATGCATACATACATACATGCATAGTAAATGCATACTTAGACTGAGTGATATCTTATTTAGATTGTTAGGTAAGTTTTAACTTTATATGCATTACTTTGAATATAAAAATTGAGTACATTTGGGAAACAAAATTAGTCGTCTAATAAAAAGAATTATGTCTAATTTTACTGTAAGTTTTACATTAAGAATTTGATACGCCTACATTGAATCAATTCTACAAGCTGTTTAGAGCTACCAGCTGACCATATGTGTACCTATGGCATCTTACATTTAGTTCAACATAGTTTAAAGCATATGTTATTTAATTTTTTATTTTCACTTTGATTCTCAGATGTTAAAATGTTTACCTTCGGCATCTTCACAGATGATTCTGACAATGACCGATCCCAAGAAGAAAAGCGCAAAATAAAACATTCTTAATGGGTACTTTTAAAGAATCACATTTTCAATATCACAGGAATGAAAGCTTTTCATTATACGGTACATAAAGCTCTAGTCAGAATGTTCGAAATTACAGTCATCCAAGTTATTTATAGTAACAGGAAATTTAAAGCTTGCCTCCTGATTTATTTAGCATATTGACATAAGAAAATTAAATAAACGCGCAGCGGTTACGTCATACGACACGATCCTAACAGTTTTTCAAAGTTTTTAACATCGTACATGCTGATAATACGTAAATAGAATTGAAATTCCTTATACATTCAATATTGTTAAATCTATAGGTTAGTAAAATATGTCCTCCATCAAAACTTATTATGTTATTTATATAGGAATCAGCACAACGCCATTACCTCAGATTTATTAACATCGTACACTATGTTAGGATGATAAGACAGCATTAAATGCTGAATGTATATGAAAACCATAGACTATATATATACAGGACTGCCAACACTAAGGGTAACTAAGCATAAGTTTCGTTCAACTCCAAAATCTGAGACGAGGTACTTCCGGTATAAACTTCTTTTATGACATTCACGATGTTTGAATGATAATGCCAGCTTGGATAATATATTTCTCTTTTCATCACATTTGCCAATTTCTTTTTACATTGTATACTATTAATATGAGTTAAATAAGCGATTAATGAAAGAGTCAATACAGTTTTGAGAGTCATTTATTACTTAGGTAGCCTATAGACTATAGGCCTATAATGGGTGATAGAAGTTAAGTCTGTGAGTGAGTCAGTCTAAAAAACAAATAACAATAGTGAGTACCTAAGCCTACACACTGACATCTTTACCAACTTTTTATCTACATCTAGATTCTATACCTATTTTTTAAAATTTATTTGTAGTTTTTTTTTAAGTTAGCATGCAGTTTGCATTATATATATATATATATATATATATATATATATATATATATATATATATATATATAACAAAAGTGAACAAAAGTGCTTAATGGGTTTTTAATTATCTATATATAAACTAGTTAGAACATTATCTATGTAAATGTAAATCATATTTTGTTGTTATAAAAATCTGGCTATGTCTATCGCACTGTTACCAAAATTATGACTAAGAAATATTTTGAACATAGTGTTTATCTTTAGTGATGGTTTCTTTATATAGTAAACTAATTGACCGGAAGTCATTCTTCTAACATTACACTGCAACCAAGGACGCGTCGGTGTACGGGACTTATTTAATTGAATAATTGGTGCGCACAGTTGGCAGTCCTGTATATATATATATATATATATATAGTCTATGATGAAAACTAACCTCGTATGCAAAGATCTTTAATCCTATACTCGTTAATCGAGCTTTTCTCAATTCTTATATATATATATATATATATGTATACTTTCGAAAACAGCTCTAGCGATTTTCTAAAAAATTTCAAGTTATATGTATATAAATGAGAAAATTCTCAACTCATAGGCCACGTGGGGTAATCTCGAGGTCGACCGTTATATCAGTTTGAAAATGTTTCATAATCGAAAAATTATTTTTGGCTAGAATATTTTATGAATGGAAAATTTACATGACGTCAAACGGGAAAAATGCCACTTACGTCACTAAGCTTACATCAGTAAATCAAAATATTTCTTGCATACATGAACAAGTTTTAAAAAATCAATAGACCTACTTAAACATTTACGCATCATCTTATTGTAGATTGATTTATTATGGAACTGTGGAAGAGAAAAAATGATTATTTGTGTTCATTGTTTTATAATTTTTCAAAAATCTTTAAGTGCGTTATTTTGCTGATGATATTTAAGTTTCGAAGTCATAACACAGCTTCTCTACGCCTTACTTGCTCACACTGAACATGATATAAATAATTAGCTCGCGGTCAACAGATTTGCGTATGCTGCCACCTCTTTTGATTTAACTATAAACCTCGGTAAACCTCCAGCATAAGCTTCGGCAGTCGCGCTGGGCAGGGCATGTATCCCGTAAATCTTAAATATAAAACCCCAGTCTTAATTTGGATTTCTACCTGAGACCCTTCTGTTCTGAAGCGCCAAGAAACCAGCCCAATGAAATCATTAGTGTATTAAAAAAAAGGTGAAAGAGTTTACAGTTCCTCCATTAGCATTGTTAAAATTTACGTCTGTAAAGACCAAACAACTATTTTGCCATTTCTTTAAACAGTTATTTAGATATTTTAGACTTTTCAAAGTTCTAATGCAGGTTACTTTTTTTTCTGGAGGCGAAAAATTTAACTTTTAAAATCAATTATGCTGATTTTTTTTCATCAAAATAAACCTTTTTTACAACCATTCCCAATTAATTGTAACAAATACTGGAGGTTATTTAATAATAATAATATTAATAATAATCTTTATTGTCCATATGGAAGGGACAGGGCAATTTTTTTATATTTTGAACAGATTTATGCAAACGGTTTTTAGACTTTTTGTCAATTTTTTTATTTTACCAATTTATTGCTAAGCTATTTAAGTTCTGTCATACTAATAACTACATTTACAAAAAAAAAAAACAAAGGTTGTTTTTGTTTTAAAGATAGCTAATCTATTTCTATATCTATAAGTGGTTTTCGACTATGTTGCTTGACTACAATACCTTGTAATAGTCACAGGACACTTAACTAAAGCTTTTTTTTTTACGAATTTATTTTCTCCTTCAGGCTGTGAATAATAGATAGACCGTGTACAAAACAAGTATATCAATTAGATAAATATTATATGAAATCAGTTAAGCCAGGTTCACATCTAACTTCACATTCACGGTCACCTATCCCTTGGTCTGCTGGACCGTTGGGGCACCTGACAAGATCTGTTAACCTTCTTTTTTCCATTCTACTGTCATTTGCCTTTGATAGAGCTTCATTCTGATGTTCTTTCTGGAAATATTGAAACCTGCCTTTTACCTACCTTGGTGGACCACTTCGGGGGCATTTTGTTACCACACAAACTGTCTTTGTAATCTTGGTTAGCGTTGATATATGGTAGACGTGTATTAAATGGCTTGGTAATCAAACCAAGTTATGTTTAGTCTGGGTTATTCCTATAAAAAATTTAAAGTTTTGTGTTTCTCACTATTCTTAGCCGATTACATACTATGTATTTTTTCTGCTTACACAAAAAATGATATACTACGGTTGAAGTGGTCTTCGAATGGTAACGCTTTTGATTTCAGAATCATTGTGTCTTGGTTTTGAATCTAGGTAGAAACTGGGATGTTGAATTTCGGAATTTTAGAGGGCTTATTAAAGTAATTGGGAAAACGTAGTAAATGTTTGTTCTGAATGCATTACATTCTTGTAGTGGAAACTCCTAACTGACCTTAACCGTTCTTAGTTTGAGGTCAGAATATTATTATTTTATTCATTGTACCATTTTTGTAAGTATTGCCAAGTGAACTGCTTTGTATACTTGAAGGTTAGAGAGTTAGTAAGACAGAGTGAGACAAAGTCCTTTGAAAGTCAGTTTATGACAATGGGGTTAGAGAGTTATAGAAGAAAGCGAATTTCAGTTAATTCGAACTTTTTTTTTAAAGTTTAAAACCCCTCCAGATGGTTTTGAGTTTAAAATTCCCCTACAGAGTGTTTTGAGGTGAAAAAGGTCTATCTTCAATATTATTCTAATGCAAACTACAGTTACTAAATTCTATTACCGTAGCTAAATGGGGTTTTAAATTAAAAAAAAAAAACTCCAGAGATTTTTTAGTTTAAAACCCCCAACAGATGATTTTGACGATAAAACTTCCCTTTTCGATGTAAAATCTAAAGCAAACTACAGTCACTTAATTCCAAGAGCGTATTCAAGATAGGTTACACATTTCTACCAGTGGCGGGGCTCCGTTAATAAAGTGCAATAAATAGTCATCTGCCAAAATTGAAAAACACTAAATGTGGCTCAACAAAGATGGCTAAGACATACTTTAGGAGTCAGTTAAAGAGATAGGGTCTAAATAAAGGAAATCCTATGCCAAAGTGGGAGTCGACCCCTTAGTAAGATTGTAATAGAAGGTCGCATGAGGTTTGCGGGGCATGTTCTCCGCCACACATTTATGGAGGTCCTCAGAGCAGGTGGAAAGAGGCTTCAGACATTACCAGTGACAGATTTAAATGGAAACAGCTTGACGGCAAATGCGCCAAACGGTAAGAAGTCAGTAAGAATAGCACATTAGGTTTTTGAAATAAAACTTTTTAAATAGCCGGAAAATGCACTGTAGATACCTCAGAATATGCATTTTGTTGGCTTTCAATACCAGAAATAGTGCTTGGCGGCGGGGCTACTCCCCGCGATGTGGGAGCTCCTATCGCTCCCCCGACCCCCTTGCTGACAATGACAGAAATCTACAATTTTTACACTAACTCCAGGAAGAACCTTTTCTAGGGCACAATAAACGTCTTCCGAAAGAATGGTCAGAATCTAATAAAGATGATGTACACACACACATAAATTCAAAAAAAAAATTCGCGGAGTGTGGGGGGTGTCGGAGAAAAAAAATCCTCCCCTCCCCCAAATCCCCCCCCCCCCCGAAAAAAAATCCTGGCTACTCCCATGGATATAGATAGATCGATCGATCGATCGATCGATCGATTGTTAGATAGATAGATAGATAGATAGATAGATAGATAGATAGATAGATAGATAGATAGATAGATAGATAGATAGATAGATAGATATAGATGTGGATATATATACATTTGAATTTTTTTTTTATTTTCGCGGCCAATTAGAAATTTGATATTTTTGATAAATAAACTTTTGTCAAAAATTTCTTCAGTAAAAAAAATAAATATAAAAATAAAAAGCAAGGATTAGTGAAAATACTTATATTCTCATTAACATTTATTTAATTTCTAGTATTCGAGAGAGTGCAAAGGATCAAGTTTATTGTTTAAATACAAATATAGTTCTTTGCTGAGTGACATCAGACATTTGTATATAAAACTACCAAATATTTCTTTTCAATTGATAACAATAGACACTAAGTGATAAGTCGTTGTAAAAGAAAAAAGACAAAAGCATTCAACCAATTAAAGAGAACAAATTAAGATAGTGTAAAAAATGATGACACAAAGAGAGGGAAAGAGAAAGAGAGAGAGAGAAATTGAGAGAGAGAAAGAGAGACTCAGAAAAATGATAGAAAGAGAAAAAGAGAAAGAAAAAGAGTTAAAGACAGAAAGAAAGAGATAGAGAGAATGAGGGGGAAAGAGAAAGAAAGAGAGAGGGGGGATAAGAGTGAGAGAGAAAGAGAGAAGTAGAGAGAGGGATATACACAGAGAAAGATGAAGAACAAGCAATGAAATATTTTTCAAAGAATTTAAAAATAAAAATGATAAATTGATAAGTGATAATTATATTAATTAATGTTAATAAGTAGTTTTAATTGATACTTATTATTATGTGTCTTTTCCTTGCATTACTTCTTATCGCATTATAAGACAATAGATACTAGTACATTTACTATTTATTATTATTTAGGTATAACTTCGTCTACATTCAAATACACCGTTGGCTTATCGTCGTGTCTATTAAGACTAATCTCGTCATAGGATGCCATGTTTCTTTTCACTGGTTCATCTTCTGTCCTGGGCTTTGGACGATCATACATATTGTTTGCTTGACTTTTGGAGACACTGGTGACATCTATAGAGTTTATAATTAGAAGAATTTAAACCATGCATGGAAGACTATAGGACAGCGGTTCTCAACCTTTTGTTCTCGACGACCACTTTTTACAATCCTCCACTCTGCCGCGACTCCCCCCCCCCCCCCGCATACACACACAGCAATAGAAGAGACAAAAACAATCCATTTTTTCAATGGTCTTTGGCGACCCCTGGCAAATCGTCAATCGACCCCCAAGGGGGTCGCGAGCCACATGTTGAGAACCCCTGCTATGGAATAATATTTTAATAAAAAAAAACACTTCTGAAATTTTGTAATTAATTTTTTTTTGTCCCAAAGCTAATAACTTTTCTAAATGTATGGCTGGGCGTCAGCTAGAGCTTTTAGATCTTTTTGTGTCCATTAATTTTAGTTTAAAAAAAAGATTTACACAGAACATTATCTCCTACTAAATACCCACTCAAATGTGCTGATCACTTATTTGCACAGCTTTACGGATTTATTACTTCTTGTATTGTATGGGAGACGAACGTATGCCAAAGGCAGTCTTTTTTGGTGAGCTAAAAGGTGGTCAATGTAACAGAGGCGCCCCACGGAAACGCTTCAAAGACCAGCTTAGGGGTCAACTTTCCTTGGCTGACATAGAAGAGAGCACCTGGTTGTATGCGACCTCCGAACGAGACAGCTGGAGGTCACTCACGAAGGCCACGGGATACACATTTGAGACCTAAAGAAAATCCGCTGCCGAGGACAGACGCAGACGACGAAAAGAAAATCTAACGACCACCTGCGGACAATGGTTATGCTTGCCCTGCGCGTGGCAAAATATGTAGGTCTTAGCTGGGGCTGCGCAGCCACGGGAAATACTGCATCTTCACTAATCTTCGTACACGAAGACAAGCCTTATTATTATTTTTTTTTAAACGAAATGTTCTTACTTTCAGTTGCCATGTCCTCGTAAACATCCTCAGCGGTTTTTGAAATCGGTTTTCTTTTTAGGCAAGTCTTTCTGTAAAGTACAATCAGCGTGACGATGATTAACACAGCTGCTACTCCAGTCCCCAATCCAATAAAGAAATTAGGGACACTGAAAATAAATTTCTCTCTTCCTGAAAATATTTTTTTTTAAATGTAAAAAGACGTTTAAAAAAAAAAAGATTTTCGCTTTAAAAATCATTAGATGTCTGAAACTCCAAACTATGATGCTGTTACAAAAATAATAATATTTACCATCCATTGGTATCATTTCTCGACTGCATGATCACTAACATAAAAAAAAAATCGTAACTATAGAAAACCAAAATTTAAATTCACACCAGACCCACACCTAATTTACATGCTTATATTAGATACTTCAATTTTATTTAATGATTTGATAGCTAGGGGAACAAAAGAGTGTTCGTGTCTTTTTGTCTTTCCCAGAGATACAGTGGCGTCACTAGAGGCTTCTGGGGGTGCGGACCGCACCGAGTGACACCCAACTGAAAAAAAAATCACTTTTGGAATAACTGACAATTTAAAAAAGTAAGCGTCAATGGCTAAATATTTCAGTTAAACATATTTAAAAAAAATGAAACTCTACAAATAGTCCAAAACGTTACACCATACTTTAGGTTAAAAGTGGATGTGAAATCTTACTTTTAGATGTATATTAGCTGCATGTATATGAACACTGCTTTGATTTTTAACAATGTTTTTATCAAATCTATTAAAATACAAACAAGCATAGTAATATCAATGTAAAAGTCCAACAAAATCCATGTTTAAAAATAACGACATCATTAAGGCATACTATATTATTGGAATCTCATGTGTAGTTAATGTAAATTTTGTAGAATCGGAAAGAAAATAAATGTCAATTGAGATCTATCCAAAGATGATAATGTAATTTCAGAAGTTGAATGAAATAGAAACTCTAGCCAAGATGAAGGAATTGTTACAATGAATCAGTTGAATCATATAGACTTATATAGTTTAGGGGATAGTTTCATCCTATCGTATTTCCAAGAATGGCGTAGAAAATTATCCAGAGCAAAAGGAAAGGTACGCCAGTTGTTAATGTAGTTAATTTTAAAGTGCGTGTATAATGGTTTAACAAAAATACACGATCTTTTTTTGAGGGGGGGGGGATCGGGGGTGACACCCTGAGTTGACCTCACCGGTTGACACCCATCCTTGTGACGCCACTGCCTAAATATGCAAATTTTGTAGATAAATTGCACATTACCAGCTAGTCACTTGCTAAAGTGAATAAAAGGCTCATTCACCGCTGAAGAACTACAAACAGTTATTGTGCAAACTATCGTGATATTGTGCAGAGAATTCAATGTAATTTGCAATAGTGTCAAAAGTTGTTTCATATCTAAAATGACTGTACTGTTATGTTATTATTCGAATTTTGAAGATGCTGCTTAAGTTTTATTTTTAAATTCTTATTATGTATACGCTAATAATGATTGAGAACTTGTATACTGACTTGTATACTGATCAATAAATAAATAAGTAATAAATAAATAAATAATACTAAAAAAAAACAACAACTTAGTACCTAATGGTATTTCTTAGTGTTACACTACATATTTAAACTCACCAACAACACATTGAGACTGTAGCTCGTCATATGACAATCTTTCACATGCGTTGTGTTCGCTCCCTTCGATTTGGGACGATGTGTAACTGAGACAGTTCAGTCCGTAGTAGCCAGGGAGGCATGCTGCACATTACATCGATATTCTTAAGTTATTGCAAACATTGTTTAAAGTACCAGAACATATACATTTGCATACTATAATTAGCATAAGATTAAACAAACATTGATTACAGTATACAGAACTATTCTTCTTCTTCTTCTTCTAGTCAGCTTTTTTTTTGCTGCTGAGCTGTGAGCTCTTTTACAGTTGGCACAGTCTGCAAAATGAATCTATTAAAAACATGGAGTTATAAGCTTTAGAGAAGGACACGAGGATAAATACTTCTCTCATTCTAGTTCTAATCATGCTTTTAAAATGCTTATATCAACTCCAACTCACTATGTCAGTCTGTCTGTCTATTTTGTAAAAAGTTTGAATATGTTTGTTCTCCCATTTTTAGTTCTTGAATCGAGTTGAAAAATTGTAAAACTATTTATTGAACCTGACAAGACTTGGATAATAAAAAAAAATAAAAAAAAATAAGGTAATGAATTATTGGTTATTATTTTTTTATATCGAAATCAGAGGAATGGAAAATAAATAATAAATGATACCTAATGAGAGATGTGGATGTATATATGGATTTAATCTCCTCATTACTTTTCGACCTAGGTGTTATAATAAATGAAAAACTGTCATGGAATCCACATATTGATCAAACAAAGCATTATGATTTATTAAAAGAAATTTCTATAAATCAAATAATAACATAAAACTAAAATGTTATTTAACCTTTATTAGGCCAATAATAGAATATGCATCCTCCGTTTGGGACCCCTCAACTCAAGAAAACATTAAGAAACTGGAACAGACACAAAATAGAGCAGTGAAATTCATAACAAATGAATATTCACATTTGACTAGAGTAACACCCTTAGTAAAATCACTAAATTTAGAAAGCCGTCAGGACAGAAGACTCAAAAGTAAAGTAGCAACAATACATAAAACACTGAACCATAATCTTCAAATACAGAAACAAAATTTAATAAAATACTCTGAAAGACACAAAGATAAAGGCACATTCCTCGTCCCATATGCTAGGACCAATTTGTACAAATACCCCTTCTTCCCTAGTGCTATTAGCATGGAATGGATTGCCTGAGCTAGCCAGGAAAACCAGTGACTTGGCAGAATTTAAGTCATTGGTTAATTTGCATGACTAAATGCATGACGCGTATGACGTAATCATCTTCTTTTTTGAAGTAACGTCTGTATTATATAAGATAAGATAAGAAGACACGTTTGTCTCCCACTTCAGATTTTCGGATCAAGTTAAAATTTTGCATAATTATTCATAGTGGGTAGTAATACACGATCAATCCAAAACTTAACAAGTTAGTTAATCATTTAGAATTAATTAATTCATTTAGTTTTATGTAGCAAAAAGGGAGCTAAACCCATCCATTTTCAGATTAATTTCAATAATAAACCAATTTATTTCCTTAGAAAAGTTTGTAAAAAAAAAAAGTAATATTTTGTATATTTGTATATGTGTATCTGTATGAGAGAAAGAAAGAGAGTGTGTGTTTGTATGTGTAAGCGTGTATTTGTGTGTGAACACCTCAAGATAAATGAAGTTTAATGAAATTCCAATGAAATTCCAATGATTTTTTCAGATAACTATTCAAACATTTATTTATATTTCATATCTAACGGATATATAATTTTATTTCTTTCTTTTTCTAAGCAAAGTAAGTTAGCAATAATTAGAATAAAGTTTTTTAAGTAATAAAAAAATGACTCTTTGAAGCAGGACATCGTTGGTCTAATCATGAATTGCCATAAGGTTTGAGATGTTTGTCGCTGATGACATGATTGTTCTATGCGCAATCGAGAATGTTATTGTTTTTTTTTTTTGTTACAATTATGTGAATTCAAAATTTAAGCAACGAACGCTTTCTTATAAAAACGAAATTCTTTTTTCCTCATGCCTTGAAATTGGAATATTTGTGTAGTTAAATATACTCATTTTTACCTTCAGTACAGAAAGGTGGATCCGAGTATCCATTACAACCAGCTGTACATTGGCCATTCGTGTTATTGCAGTAGCTAAAGGCGCAGGCATCACGGCAGTTTTCTCTACAGTTCACTCCCCATTTGTTAGGAGGACACACTGTTAAACAAATTAGTTATATATAACATTTTAACTCCTAGAAAATGGGTAAAAATTGCATAAAATATACTCTTTCTAAAAGTCTATGTTTATAATGTCATTGTACGCTTAAAGAAGGACAAAGTCTATGAAAAATTACAGAACACCATCAGATCCATTAAAGAGGAGGAAATTGAAAAACATCAACTTTATTATGCTGTTTGCTTGCTAATACCAATGCAAGTAAACAAATCATATTTAACTGATCTGAATTTGTAATACAAACTTACACTTATATTTTAGAATTTATTAAAGATATTTGTTTTGCAGCTAAAGTGGTGCCTACTGATTTTAGAGATGTGGTGATTGAAAAAGATATGACGATTGTAGAAACATAGCAAAGTTTGGGATACATTTGGCTAGTGACGATGCATTTTCAAGTACCATAAAATCTGGGTACTAACAAGTAAACCAAACGTTAGAATTTTATTTTGTTGTTTAAAACAACAGAGAAAGTATCACAAATAAAACAAACCTTGTTCACACTTTGGTGGGAAGTATCCCAGACAACTTGTAGGACACGAGCCGTCTATCTCATTGCAATTTTCTGGACAGAGGTAATTGCAGTTTTTGTTACAGTCCAGTCCCCACTTTCCTGGTGGACATTCTATAAAAGAAATATTAAAACTTGTGTCACTTTTATTCGAAAGCAGGTAAATCTGTAGCTAGTTCTGTTTGTTTCCAAATTTTCGTTTTTGTGGTACTACTTATTTTTGTTCCGATACGTTAGGGTTATGACATAGGGTTATCACAAAAAAAAAATCCGTAAAAAAAAAATGCTTATCTAAATGGGAAGAATCACGCCTTTAAAACCATTCACATCAATAACAAGTTACAAGTTATTTCCCTTATTCACTATAAAACTAAATAGTTAATTAACTAATTGGGTATTTTTAACAAAAATTGATTCGTGTTTTGTTAGGTACAAAAAATATTTTTTAAAAATTATCAACGTGATCGGAGAATGCGTGAGGGAGAAATAGTGTTAATAATTATTTCAAGGGAATAAACACAAAATATTTAGCCATATTTGTAAATACTGAAGGATTAGATTCCCTGTTGGTATCAAACAAAAAAATATTAATTACCAGCAATTAATCGACTTATTAGTTACCTTATTTATTTATTTATTTCTTGTCTTTATATATTTATTTATTTATTGCGAAGTTTTAACTTGATCCTATCATGGGTGTGGGAGAAATAACATGTACACACTTTTTACCAGACAAACAGACAGAGTCAATTGAAACAAGCTTTGTAAAAACAATATATCCGTTGTAACTTAGTATTACCTTTGTAATAATAACTTAAAGTATTCGTGCCAAAAAAAAAAAAGATTTATTAAAATAGCAAACGGTCACATGTTACCTCCTAAGAGCATGAGCTCACAGATAAAAAGCAAAGCTGTGGGATATGTAGTATTTGTTGCCTTTATTACGACTTTCTTGACCAGAGTTTTATTGATGTTTGAAAAGACTGTTGCATACGTCGTATTAAGTATAGGAGCATCATTCTTGTCAAATGTTTGGAAAATTGAGTAATACATATAATTTCTCAAGGGATAACCTGAAAAGAAATAAACATCAATTAAAAGTAATTAAAATATAGTAATCGCTAAGTTAAATATTAAACAATATCATACTTAAGTGTAGTGTGAAAAAACCATGCAAACTGTTAATACAAAAGAATAACTAATTAGTTCACTGTTACTATGGAATCACGTGCTATGACGATATACTGTTTGTTGGCCAGATGACAACGATTTCCTGATGATACGATGAGATGGTGTTGATGACACAATGCGTTTTCAATTTCTGTGTTTTACAATTATCTGAATTCTAAAAACAATATCGTGATTCCAGAGATACAACTTTAAAGTATAAGCTAAAAACCAAAATCGTATTTTAAATAAATACAAAGCTTTAATTATGAAACCAAAATACATTTAATAAAACACATACTTCATAAATATACATTACAATTCAATCTTTATTTTTAATCTTAAAAGTCACTCGCTTTTAAACTGAATATATCTGTCCTTTCAATAGGCCTACTACTTTTGGCCCCCTTTTCTAGTAACGTCCAAAATCTTCTATGGAAAAACGGTCATCGTTTTAAATATATTTGTCATTACTTGTCAACAATATAAAGCCATGACCTTGCGCTGCAGAAATACAATCTAAAATTAAACTTAATGCAAGAGCTTTTTACGTTACTTAACATGCAATGAAATTTTAAAAATTTGAACGTGTGGCCAAATTGGAAATCTTTATTGCACCATTTTTAGCGGCCCCCAAAAGGGGAAAAGACGCTATTAGTTTTGTGTGGCCTGCCTGTCCGTCTGTCTATCCGTCCGTCCGTCCCGTTTAGATATCAGAAACTAAAAGAGAAAATGAAAATCGGACATCATGATATTCTAGATCATTCAAAGTTCTGATGCAACGGCTACTTTTTTTTTAGAAAGTGAACCATCTAATTTTGAAAATTATATATGCAAGCAGATTTAATACGAACTTCCTTTCAATTGTAAGTTAAAAAAAACAAAAACAACTCTTATATCACGCAGTTTCGCACATCTTAAATATGCTATACACTTAACGATAATATAAATTACATAAATTAGAGGCAAAATCTAAATAGATCTATATTTATAAATTATAAGACGAGTTCTAGTCTAGATATATTAGATTCTATATCATCTAGATCTAGGATTATAAATAGACTTACATCTAACTCTAGATCTAGACTTAGAAACTGAGATCCATTTCTAGATCTAGACTTAGATCTATTTCTAAATCTAGGCTTAGATCTTGAATCTAGATTTAGATTTAAAACTAGGTCTAGATCTAGCTAGATCAATGTCTAGTTTGTATGAGTATTGACAAAGGAGATATTAATTTTTATCTGCGAGGGGAAAGTCTTGTTGTCTCTGTACACAATTGTAGCTCAAAGTAGTTCAATAATTATTTTTTTTTGTGTTGCCAATTTATCTAATTTTGTTAGAAGAATAAATCTTTTTTTAGTTTCTCTTTATTACATGTAAGATGGTATTAATTTTGAATGTATGGATAAGGTAAATAATTATTATTTTAAAAAATATAAGCGTACGCTAAATGAATATATGGAGATGCTGTGGCTGAGGAGTAAAGCACTTGGAACTGGAAGTCCCGTGTTCAAATCCTGGTGAAGACTCTAGATGGACCACTTCGGGGGCCGATTTTGAGTTTTTGTTTCACACAAACTCTCTTTGTAACTTTTTTTTGTAAATTTAAACTTTTTTTTTGCGATGAAACAAAGTCTCTTGTATAACGAGAGAGGAATCGAGCAGTATGTCCAATGATCCATTTAAATCTTTAAGAATAATAGATCTATTATTTAGTTCTTACGTACTGGGGAAAAAATTAGAAGCATGAACATCTAGATCCTTTCTATCTAGTCACATGTAAACATGGCCAAGATACATGAAATAGTAATAATTATAAAGAGATGGGCAATTTTTGTTTCGAGGGTTTTAAACTTGTTTTAGTGCTACTATACATATGTTACGGTTCCAGTTAGTACCAAAAGAAACATTTATCAAGATGGGTCAAACGGTTTTGATTTATACTTGGGATATTGTGGTGATTGTATTTTTATATAGTATTGTAAACAACACTTGATAGAATCTTGGGTGTAAGATTTAAGGAATTCTATGTTTATTATTATTTCATTGGTCCATTGGTTGAGAAAGAGTGACAGCGCTTGGAGTATTATTATTGTCGGAGGTCTGAGTTTTGGAGCCTAGTCGTATAGTATAAAAAATATAGAAGTCAGTTTTCATAATTATGCATTTTACTAGTTAACATTTGATGCATTGTCTTCAACTATAGTTATCCTGATTACTTTTTTTAAACTTATATTTTTGTTGTTAATTCATAACTGGCGTCTCTTTGAATTATTGAAAGAAGTACGTTTATGTGTCATGTCCAAACTAAGGAGTTCACAACAGATAAACAGATATACCCATACATACGCCTTACTTTTTGAGTTATAGTATAGATATTACAGACGTTTATTTAAAAACAAATAATTACGTCCTATGCAGTTCATGTGTCAATGTAGTCGTGCTCATTAATCAATGACTCTGCTGTCGTTAGTTTACCTGGCTGATTCATTCCATTCTCTAGTGGCACTAGGGAAGAAGGGGCACTTTTTAGTATTTTGTCTAGAAATTCAATAAGAAATGTGCCACTATCTTTGTGTCTTTCTGACTATTTCTTTAGTTTTTGTTTGTCTATTTGTAAGTTATGGTTCAGTGTTTTATGTAATATATACTTTACTATATATTCTTCTGTCCTTAAGTGTCTTTAAGTAAAGTGATTTCTCTAATGGTGTTACTCTAATCAAATTGAAATATTCGTTTGTTATAAATCCCACTGCTCTATATTGCATTTGTTCTAGTTTCTTAATGTTTTGCTTAAGTTGAGGGATCCCAACTAGTGGATGAATATTCTAATATTGGCCTAAATTAGGTTGAATAGCATTTTAATTTCATGTTTTTGTTCTGTTTTTGTAAAATTTTCTTTTAATTCTTTAGTTCGTCCATCGTGGTTCGATGATGACCACTTTGTCATCCATGGGTTGAAGGCCTCCTCATGTGGCTGGTGAAACCATTATGAGCCCGGAATGTTCGACTGCACACTGGACAGGTTATTCCAATTGGAGCTAGTGTCTTGGGCCTTGTTTTTCTTCTCTGGCGTTTTTCTTCTGCCAGCGTTGTGCTCTTTTTCTCAGCAACCTGTGCGCCAGTTTTCACAGCGCGACGCCATGATGCTCTGTCATGTGCCTCTGTCTCCCAGGTGGCTGGGTTTATGCTGAACGCCTTTAGAGAATCTTTGAGGGTGTCCCTAAGCGCTTTCTTAGACCACCCTGCAAGCGCTTTCCTTCGCTTAGTTCGCCATACAAGAGTCATTTAGGGATGCGGTGGTCTCCATTCTGCGGACGAGTCCTGCCCATCGCAGCTGGGACTGCATCACGATTGTATGGATACTTTGGAGACCCGCTCTTCGAAGGACTTCAGTATCTGGGATTTTGTCTTGCCATTTGACATTCAGTATTTTCGTTAAACATGTCATGTGCAAGTGATTCGTTGCATGTTTTCTGTACAATGTCCATGTTTCTGAGACATAGAGCAATGTAGGGAGGATGAAGGCTCGATAAATCCCTAGCTTTGTATTTGTGGTGATACCACGTCTGTTCCAGACATTTTTAGACAGTCTGCCATAGGATGCACTGGTCTTGGCGATACGCAGATCGATTTCATTATCAATCTTTCCGTTTATGGAGAGTGTACTGCCAAGATATGTGAATCTGTCCACTGCGTTTATATCATGTCCATTTATCTTGATGCTTAGATCCGAATAGGCTTTCCCAGGGGCAGGTAAATATAAGACTTCAGTCTTGTTTGTATTAATGGTAAGGCCAAAGTCTGAGTATGCTCTTGAGAAATCACTGACGATGCTCTGCAGATCATTTTCAGAGCAGGCATCTAGGGAACAGTCGTCAGCAAATAGCAAGTCTCTGATTACTGCTGAATTGGTTTTTGATTTTGCTTTGAGCCATTTGTATGTTATATTTATTCGGATGTTTTATCTATTTGTGAATGCATCTGTCAGCATAGCAGAGAACATAATACTGAACAGTGTAGGTGCTAGGGCACAGCCTTGTTTTACCCTGTTTGATACTTTAAAGGGCTCTGATGGTTCTCCACTTTAATGGACACGAGCCTTCATGCCATCATGAAATAGTCTCACCATGGTTATGAATTTTCGTGGACAGCCATACTTTGACATGATCTTCCAGAGTCCTTCTCTGCTAACAGTGTCGAATACCTTTGTTAAGTCGACATATATTGAGAAGAGGTCATCGTTTTGTTCTTGGCATTTTTCCTGGAGCTGCCTTGCTGCAAAGATCATGTCAATGGTTCCACGCTCTTTTCTGAAGCCGCACTGGCTTTCTGGTAGTAGACCATATTCTATGTGTTGCATGAGCCGATTTAGTAGGATGCGTGCAAGGATTTTCCCAGCAATAGAGAGAGGAGATATTCCTTTGTGGTTGTCGCAGATTTGACGGCTTCCTTTTCGCTTGTATAAATGGACAAAATTTTCTTTTAATAAATCCTAATGTTTTGCTTGATTTTTTAAATTTAATTAATATATGGAGACTCCATGACTTTTTATTTATTTTTACACCTAGATATTTTGAGTTTTTAGTCTGTATAACTGTATTACTATGAACCGTCGTTCTAATCATGGGCTTTACAAGGCATTTGTCTAATTTCTATGAAATGATCCATAGTCTCTAGGAAGGTGTCTTGTATCAATCACAGGCCAAGCTCACCGCTGCTTATATATATATATATATATATATATATATATATATATATATATATATATATATAAGGAAATGAAAATACATGTCTTAGAGATCTATTGTATGAATATTAGAATATCAAAGAGAGAGAAACCTAACGAAGTCCATTAGGAGGTGCCCTACCGATACTTTAGTTGTTGTTGTTGTTTTACAAGCTGATTAACTGAGCTGTGGACAGAAATTTTGGCGGGCCGAATAGAGCCCTGTCGCTGGCTGTGGCCAGCGGGACGTATTTTGATCATCGCTAGGTTAGCTAACTAAGAAGACTACGAATGTTTAAGTCCAGTATTAAGTATCTAAACAGCACAATAGACGCTCAAAAATGACTTTACCAGAATGCACTGAGATGTTAAATAGTACTAAAAATTTCGGCCAATTTAGTTATTGTCTTGAAACTTAACGAAACAGTACTGATGATCGTAAATGTTTTTCTTCACTTGTAAATAAAATAATACATTTTTTTACTGCTAAGTACAAAACTAAACGTAACAACCCACTAGCAGCGTAAATCTCAAAAAAGTTGACAATAACAGGTTCCTCTAATGTTAAAGTCCAGGTCGGAATTAGGTTAGTGACATTATTTGTCAAAGCGCAGCTTCCTTTGTCCAAATCACTATCTGTGTTCCCATCAACAGCGTTGCTTGCAGAGTTGGTTCCATTGGTAGACGATTGATCAGCTTTTTGCTTTAACGCCAAATTTCGACCTACAACAAAAAATAAAGATAGAATAAGTAAGAAAGAATAATAAACAACATTACAAGGAGAATTTACGTTATTACACAAAGTAAAAGACGGCCCGCTATCCTGGTTGAATTCATACAATGACATGTTTAAAGTAATACAATTTCAAACAAGATTTCAAAGAAATTTGTGTTATCACACACACGCATTTGGCATTTTCATTTAAATGGAACTAGAATGAAGATGTAATTATATCTTAACTGATTTTTTTATATTTATATCTACTAGATCTAGATTTAAGATATACATTTGGGAAAATGTTGATGTAATTTATGGAGTCGTGGTAGCTTAGCGGTAAAGAGCTAGACTTCCGAACCAAGGTTCCGGGTTCGAATCCTGGTGAAGACTGTGATTTTAAATTTCAAGATGTTTTGGCGCCGCCAAGTCAACCCAGCTCTAATGGATACCTGACTTAGTTGGGGAAAAGTAAAGGCGGTTGGTCATTTGTATGAAAATAAAGTAATGTAGGTCAATTTCTTTTTCAAAACAAAATCCGAAATTCTTTACCGATAAAAAACTTTTCTTATGTTTAAGCAAGAAAATTAAATGTAAAATCAGTTTTAAAAAAAGATTCTCAATAATCGTTTCTAGTAAATAAATAAATTTTAGATTTTATATAGCGCTACTTTCATGCTTAATTAAGACATTTTTGGTCTAACTAGCCCTATGTGACATAATGACGTCATCCATAATTAATCTTTAAATGAAATGCTAGAAGAACTCGGTGCATTTATATTTATTAAACCTCGTCACATTTCTCGTTTTAAAAAAAGACATACGAGCTAGATTTAGATCTAACCTAGATTTTTTACACTAGATCTAGATTTTTTACACTAGATCTAGACTTTTTACACTACATTTATATTTTTTTATACCAGATCTAGATTTTTAAAATTAGATCTAAACTTATATTCTATATAAAATCATGGTAGATTCTAGATCTAGTATTTCTAAGTCTAGTTTAGTATGATATAGGCTTGATCAAGAACTAAAATGTCAATTTCTTGACTTAAAGTGTAGATTTTATTTTCCAAATGTCTAGATCAATATTGCAATAATATTAAATACTATAACCTTGTTTACTTTTTTTTTAAATTTAATGTTGCATTCAGTCTATTGATAGATTATCTAGGCTTTTAAAAATAAATCCTATCTAAATTACATCTACATTAATCCAAATTAATGTTCTAGATCTTGTAGATATTGATCTTAATGGCACTAAATCAAAAGTTTAGCTTAGGTAGATCTACATCCTCATTCTAGTTCCATTTAAATGAAAATGCCAATAACTATGTAGGTAACTGTGCTGGGACATCCTGCAGACGTTGCCAAAGTACAAATTCAAAACCTGTTTTTTTTTTCTTTTTTTAATTACTAATCAATGCTGAAAGATCTAAAATCGCTCGTCTGACATATTGTACATATCTGGTAGATGCCATGCCATAATGTGTAACATATCTCTTTATCAATTATAGGCTATTAGTTTATAACCAGTTTGTTATTAAGTTAACAGCAATGCCTAGTCATGCTGTTAGCGTGCTGGACTGATTATCTCGACGGTCCCTGGCTCATACCCTGCTCGCTGCCTTTCCCCGTCTTTCAGCGGGATGTTAGGACAAAGAAGTTAATTATCTTTAAATCTGAAGGAACACCCGAAACATGTAAAAAATTTACAGAAAAAAAAAATTTTACAACGCTAAATGAATACTTGAAACTTTATTATTTTTGACAATCAAAATAAAATCACGTCTTTAATATTTCTTGCGATTAGACGGATCCAACATGGATCCGACGGGGCCGCCTCTTCATTTGTGTGATAATACAAACGCTCTTAATAATCTTGTTTCATATTTTTCTAGACTTGGAATTCATGCAATTTATTGAATTAAGACATTTAAAATACTATAGAGACTAGATGCCAATTTAGAGATAAATTATTGAGTAGTTAAATTAATGCCAGCGTTTGCAATCCTTAAAAGCGCATACACGAATTTACCTTTGCTGACTTGAATAGTGCAAAGTGAAGTTACACCTTCTCCTTTTAATATGACACGATTTATAGGGTAGTTCATGTCACAGCGTATGTAGACTGTCCTGTTGTTGACGATGGTAAACTGTTGTCGCCAGCATTCCAGACGTTTCGTAATAGCATCAGAAGTGTCTTCAAAGTACATCATGAATCTGTCCACCAAAGCTTAAAATACAAATATATATACATATTACGGGTCCTGTTTCAATTAGCGCATACATAACAATTTTTAGCGGCCCCCAAAAGGGGAAAAGACGCTATTAGTTTTGTGCAGCTTGTCTGTCTGTCCTTCCCGTTTAGATCTCAGAAACTAGAAGAGAAAATGAAAATCGGACATCATGATATTTTAGATCATTCAAAGTTCTGATGCAAGGACTACTTTTTTCTTTTCCTAAAGTTAACCACCATGCAAGCAGATTTTTCTAACAATTACACCACTTTTCAATGAAAATTTTCAGGGGAAGTAAGTCTTATTAAAAAGGTCACAGTTTTCTCCATTAATAAATCAAGATTCATTCATAGATTCGCGCATTGGTACAAAAAAATTTGGATCTAGGATCACAATGGAAAAAGTATCAATGGATCGTTATAAAATTGATTTTCCATTTATTAACTAACTCATGAATTAGAATACTGATTCAAATATTGTTTTTCTTTTTTTTTTAATTAATACGAACTTCATTTCAGTTGTAACTTTATACAAAGAAGAAACACACCACACTCATACTGCACAGTTTTCACTTAGCGTCATTAGGCTATACACTTAACAACAATCTAAATTACAATAAATAGAGGCCAGACATAGATTTAGATTTAATTGTATTACACAATTTGAACAAAATTTACATGTATAATCCATTTATGAAATAGTTAATCTTCTTATAGCTAAGGGGTGCAGATTTATTTATTATGTAAGCAGTAGTATCATATCAACAAGTGAACCTGATGCGAACAGTACAAATACACTATAACCCAAATGTTGGTCTAATCCTAATCATAATATTGATCTACATCTAGCTATAATAGATCTACATTCTATTTCTAGACTTCTAGATCTAGTCTAGTTTCTAGTCTAGAGATTAGACAGTAGATTTATTTCTGGATTTTGATCTAGAGTCTATTTAGTCTAAATTTACACCAGGTCTAAATCGAGATCTAGTCTAGATTCTAAATATACATCTAAATCTAGATCAAGAGTCTAAATCCAGATCAAAAGTCATCCAAATCAAGAGTCTAGATCCAGATCTAAACTAGATCTAGATAAAGAACTAGTCTAGAAATCTATTTCTAGCCTAGATCACAATTCTAACTTTAGTCTGAATTTTAGTTCTAGATTTTAGTTCTATACATTCTATTTCTATTTCTATCTAAATCAAGTCTAGATCAGGATCTGTTTTCATACTGTCCGGTCTTGGGCTATTTCCTCTCACATACTTTCGTTGATGTCTGTGGCTCTCATGTCTCCCTTGCAGACTTCTCTATAAGTTTTTCTTGGACGGTTATTGGGTCTGACTCGCTCAATAAGCTCAACAAAATAAAATCTTTAGGGATTCTATTATCTGACATTCCGGTGACATGTTCCAGCCCGTGTAGTCTTTTCTGTGTCAGGAAAGCATAGATGCTGTGTATATAGGTAAGTTTCCAAACTTCCTGATTGTAGATATGATCCCTCCAGGAGATGCACATTATGCGTCTCAGGCATCAAAAGTGGAAACTATTTAATCTGTGCTCTTGGTACATGTATGTTGACCAGCTCTTACTGCCATAAAAAAGGGTACTCACACCACAGGTATTGTAGAATCGTATTCTGGTTGCTGTGGTCAATTTGGCATTTTTCCTGACGCGAGTTGCTGTAGAAGCTTTTACTAATTTGTTTGGTGAATAGTAAAGTAAAGACAGTTGGTCGTTATGCTCGCCAAAGGACATCTGCGTTAACCGTATGCCAAAGAAACAAACATTCTCTACAGATCGCAAGGTATAAAATAGTGGCTTTAAATTTACCACATTTTTTAAATAGGGGGTACCTGCATCGCTGACCACTAATCGCATCCAACCAATCAAACTCTTGAAGCTAAAATTGATCACAATAAACTGAAGAGCGACATTGTTAATACAGGTTGAGTCGTCTCCATCTTGCCACAGACTAGTGGTCTCAACATAGCTATCCATTGGAGTTCTAATCCAATACGAAAGGGGTTCTGAAAGACAAAAAAAAAATATTTATTATTGGCCAAAGAAGCATTTAAACATTTCATTTTAAACTTTTTACAATTTTGTTTGTGTAACATATTTTTGAAAGAGTTAGAATGTGTGGTGACGTATGATATAAAAATACCTTGTGAGGGTGCACGGTTCATCATATTGGGTGCACGTTGCCACCGCAGCCTTCGCTTAAAGTCAGCCCTCTAATGACTGACCAGACCACAGTGGGATGGAACCCACTGTATGAAACTATTTACATTGAGCTGTAGAAGACGTTCCACCACTGCGAGGAACGCTTCCACCTTCCCGATGCTTGCAAGCTGCCCTTTAAGGACATCGAGGGCAGAGATTGAATCGGTAAAAATGACCACGTCCGCTGGGGCCTTGCATACATTTCTGACTCTTTCCGCTACCCATTTCAATGCTACGAGCATTGCTTCCATCTCAGCTTCCGTGCTGCTTTTACCATTGCAGGGTCCAGCCGGATACGAAATGATTGTCTCTCTGACTGCTTGTATTAGACGTGTAGGATTGCACCGCTTTGTCACCTCCGGATCAAGTAGGCTCTTCCGTACCCTCAGCATGCCCTAAGCTTTGTCAGGGGGAAGGAACCGGACGGGAAAAGAGCAGCCCGCTCTGCCGGTAGATTCATCTCTCTGACCAGCCCACGCGCCACATGCATGAACCAGGGCCGGTTTTTGAGGCGTCTCTTGCCCTTCCAGTTGTCGACCAGACTTCTCAGTGGGCATCCCTTTTCCAGCCGTCCGTATCTCTCGTGAGCTAGCAGGACGGCTCGCTCTCTGCATAAACTCAACGGCGGCACATTGGCCGTTATCTCGCCGGCGGCAATTGGCGTAGCGCGAAACATGCCACATATGAGTCTAATGGCTTGATTCTGAACAGCGTCTAGCTTCGATAGAGATGTTTGCGATGCCCAGACCTGAACAGGTAGACTGTAGTCCATATGAGACCAAACTGAATCCATGTACAGTGATCTCAGCACACCCGTCTTTGCTCCCCACTTCGTTCAAGCTAGCTTCTTTACGATGTTACTACTTCTAGCGCACAAACCTCCAGTCTTTTCGCCTCCATACCTAACCTAATGGGTCAGGTGCAAACGATCTAACAGAACGATTGAAATGTCGATCTCTGCTCTTCACTGACGACCTGCTAATCTGGCAGACCGGGAGATCCGCTGCAGCTTTGTACAAAAACGGTCAAGACCATTTTCACATTGGGAAAAGACATCTACCAAGAAGCCAAAAAACTAAAAATCGGTGGGACCAAGCTCGCAACGGATCCACGACCCAGGTATTTGTGAGTTACCCTGGACCCTAAGCTGGTTATGTCTGATCATGCGCAAGAAGTACGACAAAAAGCCTCAGAAAGAATTAACGTCCATCCGTGATGGGACTATTCCAACTTATACCACCACATCTGTCAAGTATGATTTCTTTCCCTTGTTCACGATAACAAACAAAATAAATAATTACCTATATTTAATTAACTAAATGTTGTTGTTGTTTTTTTTAAATCGAATCTAATGCAGTCAGGTGTAGGAAATAATTGTTCAAAATGTCAGCTTAATCCGAGATTGGGTGTGGGAGAAAATAACGTTTACAAAGAATTTACCATACAGACAGACAGAGTGAGTGAATAAAGGCTTTGTAAACAGTTATACTAGATATATTTACTCACTATATTGGCATGCATAGTCTATCCAGTCGGAGTTACATTTCTTCGTCCCCAAGCACTGGCCTTGTGGGTCACAACCGTCTCGACACTGACACTTCAATTGACATTTCGGACCAAACCAATTTGTGTCGCAAGTAACTCAAGAAATAGAGAGTAAACAATCAACTAAAAAAACAGCCTCACCTTAAGAATGAAGTTAAACATTACAATGAAGCTTACGTTTCTTACCCACTTTGTACGATAAAGGCATATGAAAAAAAAAGTTCGTTAAAGTGGCAACGTCGTGTGAAAGATGGTACTCTCTTACTTTATTTTAGCAGCTATTAGACTACATACTATATATCTTTTTCACCTACTCAAAATGTCGAATACTAAAATAGTTACCTTCAGTGTCGACAAGGCTAATTTTAATGACAAACACTAGTAAGAAGGACACATAAGTCATTGTGGATCGTCAGGTGGTTACATGGCGTATACTGTATGTGTTGAACTTTTGGATATGTTGTGAATACATTCTACATACAGGTATTGAAAAATAAAATTCAACTGGTTTTCAGTTTGCACATGGCTATTTATAGTAACAGGAACTTTAATGCTAAGTAAATTGTGCCTTATGACTCCTTCAGTGCACATTTTTTTAAAGAAGTTATATAGTTTTATTTGACATAATAAAAAAAAATCATAGGTCAGTCATCTCAAGACATCAGTCAACGCACTATATTCATTCAAGACTATGATTTACTAACAGATTTTTTTAAACTGTATTAATGCATACGAGATTGGAATGCAAATTACTCAATATTGAACTTTTGTAATTTGAAAAATGTTTGGAAAGTGTACACATTATCCCTCACAGTACGTCAGCCTCGAGGCTTAAATGCTTTATAGACCAGCCCAGGCACCAGCTTCCCATTACTGGGATAGAGAATAACGCTGCTAAAATTGTTTTGATTAAAAAAAAAATCTGTAATGGAGTAGAGTTGCTTAAACTAACTTACCATTTTTAAAATTTAATATGTAATGTAACATATTAAATTTTATTTTAAAGGAAAATAAACCGACTAAAAGTGTCATAAATATAATAAATTATTCAAGTAATTTTTAGCGGCCCCCGAAATGGGAAAAGACGCTATTAGTTTTGTGTGGAATGTCTGCTCGTCCGTCCGTCCGTCCGTAGGGTTCAGATTTCGTAAACTAGAAAAGATATTGAAAATTCGAAATCATAATGATTTAGACTATTCAAAGTTCTGATGCAACGGCTACTTTTTTCTTTCTTTAAGCGAAACATCTTTTTTCATAAAAAAACACCATTTTACAACTATTTACTATTAATAGTAACAAACCATAGGCACCTTAGTAGGGGAGACGATTATGTACCATATTTTTAACACATTTATGCAAAGTAAGTTTCGTTATATTTACTACTACATTTACACTAAAGGATGTTTACTTTTTTTAAGAGGAAAAATGTATTTAGTTTGCATATAAGTTTGACATAATTTAAAACAACAATTAATAAGTAGTTTTGCATTTTATGGCGTGTACTGCAATTTTCATATGTAATAAGTACATACTAACAAAAGGAGTTGTTTTTTATTTTTTTACAGAAATGTTTTTTTTTCTTGAGGAATAAGAAACCTCCACTTTACAAAATAGTTAGATCAATTAGATATTCATTTATAAGACATTAGTTCGGCCAGGTTCACATTTAACTTCATATTCACTTTCACCAATCCTTTAGTCTGTGGACCGCTGGGGCACCACATAAGATTCGTCAACCTTCTTTCTCCATTCTTCTCTGTCATTTGTCTTTGATATAATTTTACTCTTATGTTCTTTCTGAAAATATTGAAAACTGCTTTTTTACCTCCCTGGGTGTACCACTTCGGGGGCCGATTTTGAGTTTGTCTCAAGTCTCCACACATATATATTAGAAATTTCTCCGGTGCTGTGATAATGTCTATACACTTGCATACAAAGTAGGTTTTCAACTGCATAGCCAGCTCCATAGAGAAGGTTATGTTCGGGTTATGATGTTATATTCAAACTCTCATTAACAAATTTTGACTTTACAAAAAGTTTTTACATTCGTTAATAGAAACTCTTCTTCTCGAATAGTTTACATTCTACAATGGAGTGTTAAATGCGTGTTTGTGTGTGTATGTGTGTGTGTATATATATATATATGTGTATGTTTGTTTGTTTGTGTGTGTGTGTGTGTGTATTAAGTTCGAAGATAGAATTGATTTAAGATCACGGACGAACTAATTTGTTACATTAAAAAAAAAAAAAAAAACAATACTATAGCGCAGGGGTTCTCAGCCTGTGGGTCGAATGGCGATTTGCCAAAGGTCGCCTAAGACCATCGGAAATATGAATCCGTGTGAGTTATAGGAAATATCGTGCTTTTTTTTTTTTTACTAGTCACATAATAATGCAACATAAAAATTGTGAATAAAAAATAGAATAGTGAATAGTGAACTGTTTTATAGCATTTTTAAAAGCATGGTAACTTAGGCTTATAATTTTTACGTTTGGTGGTCGCCGCATAGTGGATAATCGTAAAAAAGGGTCGCCGACCTAAAAAGGTTGATAACCACTGGTATAGCGGTTGTTGTTTTCAAACATTAATATGACACAATTTACCATCATAGTAGCATTTTCTAAATAAGGGAACTATGGTATACTAGAAGCCTTTAAGATCTATATGTGCATATATAAGAAATCATAACCTAATTTATAGTATTAACTATTAATAACATACACAATGTACTTTCAAACTTTAGTGCCCTACAATCAGTCACTGAAACGACTATCATTGCAGAACTTAACAACCTTTTAAAAGTGTGGATTATGACGCATATGCACACAAAATAGTATTATAAATACTCTGATATTTTGGCCTTCAAAGCAGTAACCTAAATTGCCAGCATTAACTGCAATGTGTGATAAGAAAATAACTATTTTCTTAAAAATCATTTTAAAAAGAACTGATAAAAATTACACAGATGTCTGTTCTTTAATTTTTAAATGGTATTAAACATGCACAAACATCTATAGATATATGTTTTAAAATCTGTTTTCTTTCTCAATACTTCAGCTGCGTGGAGGTGGGGGGGGGGGACTGATGTCTGGGCGATATCGTTTCGACCACAGCTAATGCCCAGGCATTCATATAATTTCCATGAGATGATCAATTGACGCTTCGCAAATGAAGGAGGCCATGGATCCATACTTCTTTATTGCATATACTAGAAAGCTTTCTATTCTTCAAATAGCCTCCATTCATTTACTGATATATATTTCATGTATCATATATATATATATATATATATATTTATAAAGAGAGAGAGAAAGAGAGAGACAGAGACCATGACTAAGACTAACATTGTTTTATTGATCCTTATGGAAATTTGTTGTGATTACAAGGACGCTTTTCTCATATGAAGACAACACAACAGAAACATACACACAAATGGCACGGACACAATATAAAGAGTTCATTCAGCGACTATACACAGGCATCTTGGTCTTTTTCATGTTTCACAACCAACGAGTGGCGTTGATATAGTCTGACCGATTAAGGAACAAACGAGTTTTTGTACCGCTCTGTTCTAGTCTTGATATACAGAAGAGAGAGAGAGAGAGAGAGAGAGAGTAGGCGAGCACAGACGGATAGTGCTATAACAAGTTATGCATAAATATCCGATGATTAAAGCATTTTTTTCTTATAAATACATAAAATTATCATAGCCATACATTATCACTACATTACTTTGGCATGCAAAACTAATATAAACATGAAATATAGTCATTAATCTAAATATCTGTGGATTGTATTTTTATAATCTCCGTGAAGTTTTAAATATTCTCCTGGCTTGTTCCCGTGTCTTCCAGCACTATCTCATCATAAGAAGCAGTTTTACTTTTCCCAGGCTCATCTGTCGTATTGGGCATAGAGTGATCATACACAGGGTTGGTTAGGACCACTGAGACATCGGCCAGATCTGCACAGTCAATAGAAATAATAAAAAAATGCCTGTATATTAAGTACATAAAATAAATTTAAGTCAAAGATCAAATCTCAATTATTTTAATATAATCATCTCGAGAAATATTTATTTCAAAGATATAATTAAACATTGATTCGTGATTAAAGATAAAGTTTTGACAATACGTATGAGATATTTACAATGCAGTTATTAGTGCATATCATACGAAAAATTATAATGACTAATACTTATCAATTAAAATAATTTTACGTCCGTGGTCGGCACATAGTAGGGTATTGGGGTCGCCGAGTTAAAAAGGTTGAGAACCGCAGATCTATGGGTTTTTTTTTATTTTAGAGACTTTTATACTAACATTTACATTTTTTTAAATTAAATGTTTGCTTTTTACGTAGTACGCGAATGATTAGAAAAGTACAAAGGAAAACAATTGTATTTGAAAATTTGACATTTTTTTGTTTTATTGGTTTTCAATATATTTTAAATTTTACTTTTTATATGAAGTGAGAAAAACTGCATCTTGTTTCTTAGTTCAATACATATGGACTGCCATGGGCGTAGCCAGGGGGGGGTTCTTGGGGTTCAAACCCCCCCCGAAATGAAATCCCCCCCCCCGCGGGGGGGTGGCGGAATTAAGTGACTGATTTTTGCTTTCATTTTGTTTATTTTAGGTGAGATTTTAATACTAAATCATCACTTACCACAGCACAGCCGAGGCAGTTTTGAGTTAAAAACCCTCTACCAGGGGGTTTTGAGTTTAAATCCCCCTACCAGGGGGTTTTGAGATTTTAAAAACCACTATCAGGGGGTTTTGAGATACAAATCCCTCTACCAGGGGGCTTTGAGTTTAAAACCCCCTACAGGGGGTTTTGAATTTTAACCCCCCTACCAGAGGTTTTTGCAGTTAAATCCCCCTCTTCTATAAAACAAAACACAAAAATGCAAACAACAATCCCGAAATTCCAACAGCACAGTTGAGGAAGATTTTGATTTAAAAAACCCATCCAAAATTTACGATAACCCCATCTTCAATATAAAAAAAGCAAATTACACACTAAAAATTCTTCTATGAGCGTAGCCAAAGGGGTTTTGAGTTTAACCCCCCTCCCCCTTCCAGTTGGGGTTTGAAGCTAAAAAGTACCTCTTCAATATAAAAAAAGCAAATTACACACTAAAAATTCTTCTATGAGCGTAGCCAAAGGGGTTTTGAGTTTAACCCCCCTCCCCCTTCCAGTTGGGGTTTGAAGCTAAAAAGTACCTCTTCAATATAAAAAAAGCAAATTACACACTAAAAATTCTTCTATGAGCGTAGCCAAAGGGGTTTTGAGTTTAACCCCCCTCCCCCTTCCAGTTGGGGTTTGAAGCTAAAAAGTACCTCTTCAATATAAAAAAAGCAAATTACACACTAAAAATTCTTCTATGAGCGTAGCCAAAGGGGTTTTGAGTTTAACCCCCCTCCCCCTTCCAGTTGGGGTTTGAAGCTAAAAAGTACCTCTTCAATATAAAAAAAAGCAAATTACACACTATAAAATCTATGAGCGTAGCCAAAGGGGTTTTGAGTTTAACCCCACTCCCCCTTCCAGTTGGGGTTTGAAGCTAAAAAGTACCTCTTCGATATAAAAAAAAAGCAAATTACACACTATAAAATCTATGAGCGTAGCCAAAGGGGTTTTGAGTTTAAATCCCCCTCCTCCAGATGGCTTTTTCTTTAAAATTTAAAACCCCTCCAGATGGTTTTGAGTTTAAAATTCCCCTACAGAGCGTTTAGAGTTGAAAACCTCTCTCTTCAATATTATTTTTAAGCAAACTACAGTCACCAAATTCTATGATCGTAGCTAAATGGGGTTTTGAATTAAAAACAAAACAAAAAAAACCCAGAGATTTTTTAGTTTAAAACCCCTCAACAGATGATTTGACGAAAAAAACTTTCCTTTTCGATATAAAATCTAAAGCGAAATACAGGCATTTAATTCCAAGAGCGTAGTCAAGAAAGGTTACACATTTCTACCAGTGGCTTGGGCTCCATTAATTAAGTGTGAATAGTCTTCTGCCGAAATTGAAAATCATTAAATGTGTCTCAACAAAGATGGCTACGACAGATTTTAGGAGTCAGTCATAGAGATCGGGTCTAAATCAAAGAAATCATATTCCGAACTTGGAGTCGAATACTTAGTAAGGTTGTGACAGAGCGTCGCATAAGGTTTTGCGGGACATGTTTTCCGACAAAATGAATTACGCAAAATAAGAGTTGCGGAAACAGCTTGCCGGAAAATGCGCCCAACGGCGCGAGAGGGTCTAAGTCAGTAAGAATAGCACATTAGGTTTTTGAAATAAAACTTTTTAATAGCAAGATAATGCACTGTAGATACCTCAGAATATGCATTTTGTTGGCTTTCAATACCAGAAATAGTGCTCGGCGGCGGGGCTTCGCCCCGCGCTGGGGGAGCGCTGCGAACTCCCCCAGACCCCCTTTTGCTAGCAAGGGCGGGGAGTCTACAATAAACAATAAACGTCTTCCGAAAAGGTCAGAATGTAATAAAGATTAATTATGTACACACACACACACACACACACATATATATATATATATATATATATATATATATATATATATATATGTATATATATATATATATATATATATATATATATATATATATATATATATATATATATATATATATATATAATTTTTTTCCGCCGGGCCCCCCCCCCCCAAAACCCTCCCCGAAAGAAAATCCTGGCTACGTCCATGTGGACTGCATTTAAACTGTGTCATTAATACACATTTCATCTAATCAATATAAAGATTCAGCTCTTAAAACATTACAAATCACGCACTTTTTTTTTTTAATTCCTGCTTAAGCTATTGAAGTAAAACAATACAGTAAATTAATCGATACTGTATTTTCTTGATCCATTTTCAAGGGTCTACCCCAATGGAATAATTAGCTTCAATAGCATGGACGTTTAAGAGAAGACGTATCTAAGGCTATTAAAGATTTTTGTTTTCCATTTCGTCACTACATCAGCATAAAGAGGGTTTCTGATTCCGTAAGGGCGGAAGTTGTTTTATGCATTAAGTTAAATTAAATTTAAACTGTTCAAAATATGTATACTGTCACAATTTAAATGTTTGAAATTCTTCTGATTCAAATGTCTTTAACATCTATTCTCGAATGACAATTTTCAAAAAAGTAACTTCCAATTGAAAAACTTTGTTGAATCTTAAGTTTTAAACGTTAAAATTAGAAAAAAAAAATTAATATTTTCAACAGCCGTTGGCGACCCCTGGTCAATTGTCAACCAAAACCCCAAGGGGTCGCAACTCATAGGTTGGGAACCCCTGCAATAGAATTATTTTATTTTTGTGGTAAATTTCCATTTAAGCTTTCACTTTGACTTCTACATTTTTTTTTGGTAGTTGTAAATACTTCCTGACAAAAGAATATAAAAAATGTAAAAACAAATTATTGCAGACCCCCAAAGGGGTCGCGACTCATAGGTTGGGAACCCCTGCAACAAAATTATTTTATTTTTTTTGGTAAATTTCTATTTGAGCTTTCGCTTTGACTTCTAAAATTTTTTTGTTGTTTTAAATACTTCCTGACAAAAGAATACAAAAAAAAATGTAAAAAATATTATTCCCTTCTTATGTCAACACTTTCTTCGCACTTGCCGATAATCGTAATATAAGAGTAATAGTATTTTAAAATGTTTTGTAAGGTATTTTTTGCCGGAAGAGTTAATGGATATAATCACTTGACTACCTATTATAAGCTCCCATCGACATGCTCCTGAAAAAGTCTCTGAGAACCAGTCCAACTGGGCCAGATATTGTGTCCTACGGAAATGTTACCATTGAGGAAGAAGTTGTAAAGTTTTGCTTTTGGTGTCTTTACCAGTTAGATTTAAGAAGGATGGGGCTCGATAGCCTTGGCATGAGAAGGAAAACTCTAAATTCAAACCTCTGCTGCCATGCAGATATACCCATATATATGAAAGGCGTCGGAAGTCAACCCGGAGACAAAATCAGAAACCCAGCGACCATTGGCCAGCTTGCAGTACACAGTGCTACATCCTGGCTGAGCATCGCTAGTCTAAAAATGTATCAAGCACCTATTATTTCTATTTTACACATCAGCTGTGCGAAGAAGAAAACAAAAAAGATGTATAGACGAAATTGACCAAAGATAAAGGACAAAGCTTTCATCTCATGAGATAAACCCTAATCGTCTTATGACTGAAGGAAAGCCCAACCACATTTTTTTTTTAAATGCATGGTTCTTACTTTCTTTTGGTAGGTCCTCGTAAACATTATGTGCGGTCTTTGGGGTCAATTTTCTTTTTAGGTAAATTTTTCTGATAAGTAATATCACAGTACCAATGGCTAACACAACTGCTACACCAATCCAGAATCCAATAAAGAAATTAGAGACACTGAAGGTGAAACTATCTGTACCTGTTAAGAGATGAATCAAAGTATATTTAAAAAACATGCAACACACACTCGCACTATTATACACATCGACATCACGGTAGCTGTGTGGTAAAGCGCTTGGCTTCCGAACCGAGTGGGATATTTAATTTTGGGATCACCAGGTTATCCTTGAGTCCACCCAGCTGTAATGGGTACCTGACATTAGTTGGAGAAAGCAAAGGTGGCTGTTCGTTGTGCTGGCCACACGACACCCTTCTCGTTAACCGTTCGCTAAAGCAACAGATGACCTGAACATCATCTCCCTTATAGACTGCATGGTCCGAAATTGAAACCCCTTATACTTTAAACTTGCTTGAATCATATCAAATAATCTTGAAGAATTATAAAAGAGATAAATACCTATATCGTTTTTCTGTTTCAAAGTATCACTTGTACTCTTATCTGAAGTAAGACCTCCGACACGTTGCATTTATGAGGTTATGATAAGAGAGCTAATGTAATTCTAAAAAGTACAATCATACTCTTGGCCATTTGTCCAAAAATACATTGGGATATTTTTTTCGCCTTGATGACTAATTTGCTTTTTGAAACCAATTGTTATAAATCGGACTCCTAAGATTAGTTGGGTGACTAAATTTAGAATATAATTTTGTAAAGATCTTGTTTGTTTCCTTTATTAACTGATGAATTTTGAGAGACGACCGATTGTCTGTTAATTGGTAGTTCCCCTTTTTAGATCTTGTGGTCTATAGGGCAGATGATGTAAAAGTCATCTGTTTCTGTGGCCTAAGGTTTACGAAGGTGTCATATGGCCAGCACAACGACCAACCACCCTTACTTTTCCCCAACTTATGGTAGGTATCAATTAGAGCTGAGTGAACTCGGAGGCGCCCAAAGATTCCGAAATAAAAATCCCACTCTTCACCAGAATTCGAACCCGGGACCCCGCGCCTCACTGATACATAGTAGATTACTTTGATTAGTTCCTAGTCCAAACCTCCCGCTGGACAAAGGGGATGGGAGCGGGCAAGGTTTGATAAATTTAAACGATAGTCCATCGAGCAGCCAGTCATCCGTAGTGTGAACACTACTCTTGTTTTCTCGTGGACTATACGCAGATTGATCTTTCCTTTACTCCTTACTACTCGTTTGACATGTTGAGGGAAGAAGAGAAGTATATAGAGAGATTGTGACGACACTTCGAGCCCTGGGCGCATCATCAGGAAGCCAATTCATTCGTAAGGAAGAAACCTTTATTGTAATACTTACAAAAACATGTTTAGAAAGTTAAATAGAAATTTAAGGATACCAAAAAAAATAACCTCTTTGAATAAACATTATCTAAAAAGTATCCTAAATCAAAGTAATATTTTGTTTACATCCACAGATCAAATTACGTGATTATCTGTTACCATGTAAACATAGATGCTGTGAGTCTTCATGAGCTAGGTTGTCACATGATATTGGATCGTCTGCAGTATACGTTGTTGTGTAACTAAGACAGTTAAGACCGTAGTAGCCTCGCTTGCACGCTGTAGAATATTAAAAGCAGTTTTTTACATTGAGTACATAAATAATATATTTGTTAAAAACTTAAACCGAGACCAATAAGGTCTAAACACTGACATGCGACGTCACGATTCGAGCTATTCACTAACTAATGAAATGTGTTCGAGTTCCTATCCAACTTGGCCAACCGACTTGATGCAAAAACATTTGTTATAGAAGGACTCAACACTGACTTCACGTCACAGGCCTGTACGTAAAGGCAACTAGCTATTGGTCCAAACTGCCCACAGATTGTGACGTTGCAGGTCAGTGTTTAGGCTTTCTAAAACGATTGGTCTCGGATGATGTAAAGAGATGAAAGCCTGGGCATGTCTCTTTGACGGAAGAAACGGAGAATATCCCGGCATCAGATACAGTTTAGGATAAGTAGAATCCCAGGTTCTGCCAGGGTGTGGCACTCTGTGCCGCAAGCTGAATAAGGGTAGCAACTCCTGATTTTTCTACAGGATTGTCTCCCCAAGCCTTTCCCATGTGAAGGTACAGCCGCAAGGATGCGCAGGTTCAGATTCAGTGTTTTCCTTCTTCTACTTTGGTAGCCAACCAGGACTAACGGGTCTCCCCGTCAACCACATTACTGTTCGTCCCTGATAAAATTGCGAGCTGTACATTGCGTGGTGGAGTAAAAATGTGTTTAACTCTTTATCTCCGTAATTATTTACCACATTCTGGTGGAATCAACGTTGGTATCGTCAGTTAGGAGAGAAAGAGTTAATCATTGTGCTATCGATGTTGAATTCTCGTAAACTTGTTGTTACATGTATCTTTACAGCCCTCAGACAACGCTGCTTGCACTGGCTTGGAGATGTTCGCCGGATGGAGAACAATCGCATCCCGAAAGTCATCCTCTACGGACAACTCGCGACTGGCTCCAGAAAAACTGGTCGCCCCCACCTCCGTTACATAGATGTAATAAAACGGGACCTCAAACCAGTGAACATCACTACTGACCATTGGGAAGACATAGCTCTGGACCGCACCAGATGGAGAGAGACAGTGACCAAGAAATCTATGGACAGCGAAAAAATGGGCCTCAGCACTGGAAGAAAAACGTACAATCAGAAAAATGGCCAGCTCCTCTACCACCGAAGCGAAAGCTACCTTAACCTGCGATATTTGTGGACGAGAGTGTCTTTCCAAATTAGGGCTCCAAAGCCACAAGAAAAAGTGTGCGAGATGGACTATAGTCGTTCTAAGACTGCAGGAGGCCAACAAGTATGTAAATATAAAATCTAACACCAAGTAATTTGAAAGTGTGGAATAGTGATCATTTATTTTACCAGAGTAAATTGTAAAATTAAGTTTTATCAAAAATTAGTTTTTACCTTGTGTACAGAAAGGTGGATCAAAGTATCCATTACACCCAGCGGTGCATTCACCATTAATGTTATTGCAGTACCGATAGGCGCATGCAGCAGGGCAATCTTCTTGGCAATTAATTCCCCATTTACTTGGAGGACAATCTTTATATATAAAAAATATATATTTATTTAAAGGTCATTCTGATGAGATTGAGATCTATTAATGTACTAAATTACTTATATGCAGTGCTTTTTTTGTGTGTGACGGTACTCACCGTGACGGCGTACCGGCACCTTTTTCAATGTGTAGAACAAATTGTTACTTTTCTTGTATTTTAAAATTTATTATTAATTTATTAGTAGTTAAAAGCTAGGCAATCCATCACTGAATACGGCACCTATTTGTTTACAAAAAAAAAACTGCTTATGTCTACTCTAATTAAATCCTTACCTTCTCTGTAGCTACAGTACAATTACGATAAAATTATGATACACCACCACCACAGGAAAGGGGGATAATTGGCTAAATAATAATGCCTATAAGCTTACAAAGATACTTTCCCTTTAAGAACAGTGGGAAAAGATTCACATCTTTTGCAATAAAAATCACAAAATTTACTTGACAAAGAAAAATTAAAGAATCAATGGTCCTCTGACGCCATATGAATTAGAATGTTCTATATAAATATGGCATCTTGTATATGGTATACCTTGTAAGGCGAATCTAAGCTATACAGTTATATATGGTGTATATAGTGTTATAAATTAGGTTAGACATGATTACAATTCTATGTTATTTTAAGTTCTAGGTTATAAGTAACAAACTAAACATATTTATATGACAGTGATTTAAAATAACTAAACAAGTTCTACCTTGTTCACACTTTGGTGGAAAGTATCCCAGACAACTTGTAGGACACGAGCCGTCTATCTCATTGCAATTTTCTGGACATAGGTCATTACAGACTTTCTTACAGTCTAGTCCCCACTTTCCTGGTGGACATTCTATAAAAACAAAATTACGTAACTACAAATACTTTATTAAAGTAAAATTAATTGATTAATAATAATAATAATAATAATAATTTTATTTATAAAGCGCTGTTAACGAACAAAATGTAGGCTCAAGGCGCTGTAATAACATTACAAACACAAACACGACACCAGTTATCAAAAACTAATTTAAAAAAAGTTTTAAACAAGAAGGTTTTAATGTTCTTCTTAAAAGTGGTCTAGCATGTTGTCTGTCTGAGATCAATGGGGAGTGAGTTCCAAACTTTTGGTCCGTGCACTGGAAAAGCCCGCAGACCGTAGCTTTTGAGGGAGAAACGTGGCACCACTAAAAGCGTTGAGTCCATTGAGCGCAGGGGTCTCTGGGGGACATATGGAGTAATCAGTTCTCTAAGGTACAGGGGCATCTCATTGTTATATATACACTGATGACAAAATGTGGCGACCTTGTAATCGATTCTCGCTTTCACGGGAAGCCAATGGAGCATGCGCAAGAGCGTAGTAGCAGAATGTTGTCTTGTTTTTCTAAGTACTATTCGTGCGGCGTTGTTCAGTATACGTTGCAGTTTGGCTACTTTGTCATCAGGTATACCTGCTAGCACGGCGTTACAGTAGTCAAGGCGGGAGAGTATGAATGCCATTGCCACAGCTAGCGTTTTTGTTGACTCCGTTGTTAAATATGGTCGGATCTGGCCTAATCTACGCTGCTGCAGATAAAGACCCTTGCAGAGCTGACTTATGTGTGGGTCGAAAGATAGTGTTGAGTCGAAGAAAACTCCAAGATTCCGCACTACATGGACATAAGGCTGATTAATAATATCATTTAAAAAAAAGATCTGTGTTCTTCTTCAGGCTTAAAACGAGTCCACCCAGCTCTAATGGGTACCTGACTTTAGTTGAGGAAAGTAAAGGCGGTTGGTCGTTGTGCTGACCTCATGACACCCTGTTCGCTAACCATTGGCCAAAGAAACAGATGACATTAACATCATCTGTAATATGTATCGCAAGGGCTGAGTTGTGTAACTTTTGTATTATTATTTTTTTCTTTTTAGATTTTTTTTTTGTCGCCTTTAGGCTTAAAAAGAAGTACAGTACAAATATATAACATTCTGTTGTGGCTATAAAGTCCAATTTTACGCAGGTTTGCACTTACCTATTGTGGAAGTAAAACTGAAATCTGACGGGATGTTTATGAAGCTAATCTTTTTATTTTTGTAGGTGTTCCCTAGGCCGCATTGAATGAGATATTTCCGTTCCTCAGTTCTAAGACATGTTTTGTCTATTACAAAAGCTTTAACGACTTAAAACTGTCATCATAAATACTAATTTGTACATGAGCTTCGTATCACAGCGTATTATCTCATAGCGTGATGAGTTGATAAATGGCCAACCACCTGGGTATTTATCAAAGGGGCTCAAGTTGAAATCTATAGGCAGCTTTAAAACCCCCTCTCAAGATTAAAAAAAAAAGGTTTGACCATAGAGCACATGTAAAGCGTTGATTCAAATCAACTTTTAAGATGTTTAGAAGTATTGGAAAGAAGCCTATGTACCACATGAAAAAAAGATTTTCTTTAAGAATGAGTCTGTGCAAAAATTTCGATATAGCAATTAAAATACATTCTTTCTGTCTGTCTGTCTCTCTCTCTGTTTCTGTCTGTCTTTTTGTCTGTCTCCCTCGCTCTCACTCTGTCGCGCTATCTATCTGTCTGTTTGTCTCCTGTCTTTTTGTATGTGTCTGTCTCTCTCTCGTCCCTCTCTCCCTCTCTCTGTCTCTCTCTGTCTGTCTCCCTGTTTATCTATGTCTGTATCACTTTCTCTTTTTCTTCGTCCTGTGGTTTAAGGCTTCGTTCAGATATTTTTAGACTGCTAAACTAGTACGTTTATCATCGCCAAACAAAGTTGGGGTGAGTGAGGATGCTGCCCCCCCCCCCCATATATATATTAACTATAAAGTCAACGCATTTCTTGGTTTAATCCAATTGTAACAGTCCCTTTTTAAATACATAGCGAAAGAAATCAAAGTAAAATATAAAGATGAAATAACAGGATTGATTTGTTTTTCTTTAATACAGCTACATCTTACCTCCAAAGAGCAAGAGTTCACAGATAGAAAGCACTGCTGTGGTAGATGTAGTGCTTGTTGCCTTTATTACGACTTTCTTGACCGGAGTTTTGTTGACATTTGGATAGACTGTTGCATACTTGATAGTCGTATTAAGTATAAGGACATCGTACTCGTCAAACGTTTGAAGAATTGAGTTAGGAAGATATTCACTCAGGGGATAACCTGAAAAAGAACAATTGGTACGCATTTAAAATATTGAAAATATTGGGATAATTTCGCGGATAATGAAGGTTGTAGATACGTCTTGTGTCTAGTGGATTAGGTTTAAATATACCATTGTAAGTATATTTACTCTCTCGAAAGTACAGAGGTGACAATAAGTGTGTTTAAATGTAATGAAATAAAAGAGAAATGTGAACTTATGCATATTATAGTGGAGGTTGTAGAATCACTTAAGAGCCCGCCTAAGAAGGGGGGGGGGGGCGGCAGTGCCGTTTCTTTAGCGTTAATTTAAATGCCAAAAAGACATGGCTAGGGTTAAGGTCAAGAGAAGAGAAGGCTAGGGTTAAGGTCAAGAGAAGAGAGGGCTAGGGCTGAGGTCAAGAGAAGAGAGGGCTAGGGTTAAGGTCAAGAGAAGAGAGGGCTAGGGCTGAGGTCAAGAGAAGAGAGGGCTAGGGTTAAGGTCAAGAGAAGAGAGGGCTATGGCTGAGGTCAAGAGAAGAGAGGGCTAGGGTTAGGGTCAAGAGAAGAGAGGGCTAGTTAGAATGTCAAGAAAAACTAGGTATAGTTAAAGGGTCAAAAAAGAGTAGGGCTATCTGGTATGAATAAGAACATAGAGAAAAGGTAAGTTTTCAGCCAACACCAGTCACGCTGACAATTAAGGTTACAAGGATTTGCGAGTCAACAGGTGTCGCCGTGTCTTATATACTTTATATTAAAATTAAAAAAAAAAAAAAAAAAAGTTTGAGTTATTTATTATGTAACGTTCAAATAGTTTGTTGACCGTATATCCGACACCAATCGTTTTAGTGGACCTGATAACTTATTTGCTGCGACGTCGCAGCCTGTGGGTGATTTAGGCCAATAGCTCTTTGCCAAGTCACAGTTCTGACGTCAGGACCTGTGACGTGGCAACGGGGTATTGGCCCAAACTGCCGCACAGGCTGCCACGTTTTCAGATCAGTTGTCAGGCCTGCTATAACGATTGGCCTCGGTTTCATCTCCTAACTAGCATAACGGAATGCTATACAACTTCAAGGCAAACTAAAAGAGATGGCTTTAATAACCCACTTGGAGGGTAAATGTGAACAACGTTGAACACAACTGGTTCATCTAATGTTAAAGTCCAGGTCGGTGTTTGGTCAGTGACATTATTAGTCAAAGTGCAGCTTCCTTTCTTCACATCACTTTCTATGTTTCCATCCACAGCGTTGCTTGCAGAGTTGTTGCCGTTGGTAGATGTTTGCTCTGCCTTTTCCTTTAACGCAAGATTTCGACCTGTGGAAAGATAATTTACAAAGCTACTCGTTAATCTTACGTAAAAGAAAGAAAAACTAGTCTGTAAAACATACTATATTGAAGTATTATAATCTAGTTTCTTTTTCTTCTTCTGCATTATTATGTCGGCTTGAGAAGGCGTGAGCCATGAGTTCGAATCAGAGCTGGGTAGACTCAGAAGCGCCTTTTAGATCCCAAAATTAAAAATCCCAGTCTGCACTTGGATTCCTAACCTGGAACCCCATGATTCGGAAGACAAGTGCTATATCACTCAGCCACATACGCCTGCGGCGTGCAACATAATGTATTGTAAAATCATAATGACCTTTGCTGACATCAATTGTACAAAGTGACGCTAGACCTTCTCCTTTCAAGACGATGCGGTTTACAGGGAAGTTCATGTCACAGCGAATGTACGCAGTCTTAATGTTGACAACTGTTATCTGTTGTCTCCAGCACTCCAGACGTTTGGTGATCACATCAGAAGTGTCTTCGAAGTACAGCGTGAATCTGTCCACCAAAGCTTTAAATACCAAAAAAAAATGTTGTTGTAATTTTAATAAATGTTGAACGTACAAAATATATTTGATTTCTATTCTTGTTTTAATTTCATAAAACATCATAGGTCATTTTTCAAAAAAAAAAAATAATAATAATAGTTGGAGGGAAAAAATGTTAAAAAAGAAAAATAATTACATTTTGATATCAACAGTTTCCACATAAAATAAGATTAATGTTCTTTATTTAATCATAACTCTAATCTAAACCATGGGTTCTCAAAGCTCGAAAAAACAATTCTGCAGTGAACAGTACCAGGAAAAGACGAAAAGGCAGACAAATTAAGCCACGGGAAAGATTTCACATTGAAATAGACTCTTGCCAAGGCAAAAGACAAAGAGCAATGGATAAAGACGGTTGACAGATCATATGTGGTGCCCTAATCGTCCAACAAACTTAAAGCGAAAAGCAAAGCTGAATGAGTCAAATACAGTAACCCTCAAAATAATCTTAAACATTTAATACAAAGAATTTTAAAACTTCTCTAGAAAGGTCTTACTGTCTGCTAGCCAAATAAGATTGCTAATGAAGAACTTTGATAAATATCAAAGCAGAAGCCCATACAACAAGATATCCTTCAGAGACGCTGAGTACATCCTTCGCAAGCCTGCCTCGAGCAGACGGGTAAGACATTGGGACATTAGGAGATACTGGCGCCGACCCAAGACGCCAGGAGTAAGCTAGTTGGTGACCAGAAGGAACCACAGGCAGAAATGATGATGTGGATTGTCAAACCCTACCCTTAAAAACCACTACCATTTACCGTTAAACAAACAACAATAAAATTCCATGTGTACCTGCATCGTTGACAACTAATCGTATCCACATAAACAAGCTGTATGAGCTTAGATCGATGACCAGAGACTGAAGTTTTTTATTAGTAATGCACGTAGAGTCGTCTCCATCATGCACCATGTATAGGGACTCAGCATCGCTTTCCTTAGGCACTCCAATTCCAAGAATATTAGATTCTTCAATATAAATACCAAAAACATATATGAATGCGAAAATTATTTTAACAATATTTTAAAATGTAATTACCGTTATTGGAAATATTGATGGTATGCTTTTTGGAAAAAAAAATGGTGATAAAATCATTGCCAATAAATATAGGAATGAGAAGCTGCTAAAAATATAAGACTAAAACTAAGACTATTTTATTGATTCTTATGGAAATTTGTTGTGATTACAAGGACTCTTTTCTCAGATAAAAAACAACACAACAGAAACATTCACATAAATAGAACAGACATATAATGAAGAGCTCCTTCAGCGACTACACACAGACATCTTGGTCCTTTTCATGTTTCTTGATCAAAGGGTCGTGTCGATAAAGTCTGACCAAGTAAGGTACGAACGAGTTTTTATACCGATCTGTTCTGGCCTTGATTGACAGTAGTCGCCCCCTCCGAGACGACGTGACATAGTTCTGATGGAGCGTGTGGCTGTTATCATCCAAAATTTGTTGCGATTTTTCTTAGACATTTCTGTTCAAAAAGTTCCTTTAAATATGGTAGTGTTGTGCTCTTTAAAAAAATCTACAACTTAATAATCGCACAGTCTTTAGCCGTTAAAATTCTTGTATGTCGTACATATAGGTGTGTCATCTAAACAAAAGTAATATATCACAGTGGCATCAAAAATACAGAAAAAAGGTATGTACCTTATTTTTTTTATCAACGCAAAGTAGTCGGGGAAAGTAGTCAAGGTTGGTCGTTGTGCTGGTCACGTGACATTTTTTATCGTAAACCGTTGGCCAAAGAAACACATGACCTTAACATCATCTGCCCTATAAACCGAATGGTGTGAAAGGGGAGCTGTTTTTTACTATATGAACTCACTGTCTGTCTGTCTGTCTGAGGCAGTCAGGAAAACCAATGACTTGGAATAATTTAAGCCATTGGTTAACATAAATGACTAGATGCATGACGCGTAGCACGTAACCATCTTCTTTTTTTTTAAAGTAACGTCTGTATTATATAAGATAAGATTGTATAGCTGCGACAAATTTTGAACACGTTATTTCTCCCACACCTTTACTATACTCTCTCTCTCTCCTTCTCTGTCTCTCTCTCTCTCCTTCTCTCTCTCTTTCCTTTTCTCTCTCTCTCCTTCTCTCTCTCTTTCCTTCTCTCTCTCTCTCCTTCTCTCTCTCTTTCCTTCTCTCTCTCTCTCCTTCTCTCTCTCTCCTTCTCTCTCTCTCTCCTTCTCTCTCTCTTTCCTTCTCTCTCTCTCTGTCTCTCTCTCTTTCCTTCTCTCTCTCTTTCCTACTCTCTCTCTCTCCTTCTCTCTCTTTTTCCTTCTCTCTCTCTCTCCTTCTCTCTCTCTTTCCTTCTCTCTCTCTCTCCTTCTCTCTCTCTCATTCTCTCTCTCTTTCCTTCTCTCTCTCTTTCCTTCTCTCTCTCTCTCCTTCTCTCTCTTTTTTCTTCTCTCTCTCTCTCTCTCCTTCCCTCTCTCTCCTTCTCTCTCTCTCTCTGTCTCTTTCTCTCTCCTTCTCTCTTTCTCTCTCTCTCTGTCTCTCTCTCTTTATATAGATATATAAAGATATAAAGACGGGGAATGAAAGCAGTCAGGGTTGGAACCCGTGAACCCGGGACAATCGATAAGTCCGAACGACAGCCCAGCGCGCAAACCACACGACCAGGCACCAAGAAATAGAGAGTTAATTTCATCTCTACCATTGCCTAACCTGTGCCCGTATATGTTCAACAATGTATGGTCAATTTAGTCGCATTCATGATTCGATTATACAAATTTAATCATTCATATGCTTCTGGTATAATTATAAGCTTTCCATTACGTTTTTAAAACTTTAATACTGATTAACGTAAACCTGTTGTTGTTTTTTTGTATGTATACACATTACACATAGATAAGTTTACTTTAACTGCAAACTTAAAATGCTATGCTGTATTACGAGGTTCTCAGTGCTCGCAAAAACCTTTGTGCCTGAAACAGTACAAGGCAAAAGGAAAAGAGAGAGAGAGAGAGAGAGATAAGAGATGGGAAGACATTGAAGAATGTCGGTTCTTTTGAGGGAGATTCTAATTTAGGCAAAACAACAAAGAGAAATAAAAAAATCAGTCAACTGATCACGTGTGGTGCCCCAACTACTTACGATATTGGCAAGCCTGACCCATCCATTGGCTATTACATTTGCTCGACTCCAAGCAGTTACCTTCTGAGTCACAGCCGTCTATACACTGACACTTAAACTGAAGTTTTGGTCCGAACCAATTGGGCTCACAATTCACTCAAGATTAGAGAGAAACAGGAAAAACGTTTAAAATAATTAAAAAAAATAAAGACAACACCTCCTTTATACAATAACGAATGAATGTAAGATTTAAAAACAATAAAAACATATTAAGCGGATGTAAAGATCTACTACACCTTATAATATTTCAACGCTAGGCCTTTACATCTACACTTAGAAGACGGTGCGCAAAATGTTCTTGGACATTAATTGATTCAACTCTTCAATCACTAAAGCCCTACTTTCGGAAATTCCTAAACGTGATAATCCTTTCCAAACCGATTTTAGATCTAGTTCTCTATCCAAATTTAAATTAATTTCATTCTTTAAGCTGAAAAAAATTATAACGGTCAAACTAGAGTTTTACCAGCGCCAACGAGCTAGTAATTCTTTTCTCAGTTAGGTAATTAAATTGTTACATTTCTAGAAAAATCTTCAGAGCCGTTTTTGAGACCAGTTTCCAGATACCACCCTCCGCCCACCCACCCTTCATTAAGTTCTGAGTTGAATAGAGGTATTCTATAAATTAAGAACGCATTAACTTAGAGTTCAAATAAAGCGTTTAATTTAGCTTAACTTTCCACAAGGAGATTCAAACCTAAAATTTTCATAGGTATTAAACACAAAGTTTTACTACCGAGCAATTTTTGTAATAGTATGATATCCCTACGAATTGGAATGCGTGGCCTGAATCAGCCAGCGTAATCAATGACTTAGCAGACATTGACGCATCGATACGCGTATCACGTAATTATTTATTGTAATTTATACTATAAGATAAGATATGACTAATAATATATTTTAACTCTTTCTCTCGTAATCATTTTCCATGATCTAACAGAATTATCCATTTTGTTCATCTGTAGCTCACTTCCCTGTTAGGGTTAAACTTCTAGAACTTTGTGAGCAGACAATGTTTTATTCGGTATAGAATTGAAGGGTAATGCATGCTCTTTTTTATATGGCACAAATTTATGTTTATAAAAAACACGAAATTATTTTAATGGGATCACATCAACCATGGTTTCGTCAAGTAGGAAAGAAAGAGTTAAAAAAAAATATTGGGACTATGAAACTTGAAAAAAAAAAGTTTTCTTTCATCTTGCGACAATGAGAAATGCTATTTGTTTACCTTCAGCGTCGAGATCTTGTATAATGCACAACACAAAATTTAGCAAGCACATCCCGTACAAAGACATTGTTCCCTGGTGCGATGAGCAAGGTTACATCTCCAGCAGAAAATCTCAAAGAACAGTAGTATATTAAAAGTATATCACTCTTTTATTCGACTTTTTGAATTCAATTTTATTCAGGTGTTCGGATAGTTATTTATAGTAACAGGAACTTAAATGCGAAGCAGAGTTTACCCTATGGTTTAGCGTGCATATTGACATAAGTAAAGGCAATAGAAATATGGACGAAGAGGCTCATAGGTGTGCTAATACTAAAAGATGAGTCTCTTTCAATCTTTGGACATAGCTATTATGTAGTATAGCGTTTTTTTTTAATGTAAGTAATACATTTATATTTATGTAGTACCCGAGGATGGAGTTTCTAATGCGTGCAAGATTTAGAAGGGAAAAAAAAATTGAGAATGATATTTAAATAACATGTATTTCACAACATATTTTGCGAAAACTTGTTTTTGATCACTCAAGTATATGTTGTTGTTGTTGTTGTTTTGCTTGTTGTTTTTACAAAGCTCAAATACGTTTATTATGTTTATCTGTCTGTCTGTTAAAAAAGTTTGTAAACGTTATTTCTCAAACACCAAATCTCGGATCAAGCTGAAATGTTGCACACTTAATTTCTTTTTATCTGACAACACAAGAATCAATGTTAAAAATTAATTATTTTGTTTGGTACCTCGAAAGAAATAGTACTTGACTTAAAAGCTGAATTTGTCCCCTTTGTAGATCGCCGCTTCAAAGAAACTTTATACCTTTGACATAAAGGTTACTAATGTCCACGATTAGTGATGTGACGGTAAAAAAACTGGACGAAAAAGGGGGCGTCTCTTTCTACTATGCACACACACAATTTAAAGTGCTTTTCGTTATACTGTTTAAGGCAGAGGCTCTCAAACTGGATTTTAAAAAGGAACGAATATACCCTTTCAGAACTTGCGATCTGTGGCCCACGGTTAAAGAGGGTGCCATGTAGCCATCACAACGACCAACCGCCTTTACTTTAGAGCTGGGTTAACTCTCAGGCGCCCTAAAAGTCCCGCAATTAAAAATTGTTGTTTTTACTTGGATTCGAACACCAGGTCCTCAGGTTCAGTAGCCAAGCGCTTTATCACTAAGACACCGCCCCTCCAACAATTTATAGCTCTATTTTTTACAAAGTTAAAGCGACCGAATCATACGCTCGGAGTTGACGCACCAAAATTCAGAATGAGAAACGTCCGCGGTGTTAATTGTTCACTTACATTTCAAGTGCTCCGAGAGCATGTGTTTACATGTTTTACCGTTATGAAGTCAGGTTCGTAGACATGTTGACATCATTCTATTGCCCTTATAATAAGTGACTCTTTCAACCAAAACCTGAACGTACAGCAACAACAATATGTACACATTGTGTTCAGTTATGTACTCTTCATGATAGGAAATGTATTTCTTATATCTGTGAGACAATGAAGGAGATAATGCTTGTGTTCGGAGTTCTTTACTTTATGCCCAGCGATGGTAGTGTCCGTATTCCAAGTATGTCAATTTTACAATTTCTAATACTGACAATCTGCTTTCTTTTACATGTGTCGGGTGTTACTTCAAAATTAACCATTACCAAATTATAGTCCTCACCTCCCGCAGGATGACGAAATGACTCCAACCCAGGCTCAAAACCTTGTTGAAAGGCGTGATGGCCAAGATGCTTGGCTTCCAAATCTAAATGTTCAGAGTTTAAATCTTGATGATGACTGGGGTTTTAAATTTTCGGGATGTTTAGGTCACTCCTGAGTCCAAGCAACTTAAATGTTTATCTGGCATTTGTTTGGAAAAGTAAAGACGGTTGGCTGCTGTGCTAGACACATGACACCTGTAATAGGCTTTGAAGCTTTGACATTTACTCAGGAGGCATTTGAATGTCTAGGCAAAACACAAGAACAAGAAAGGACTGAGTCTAGACTTCTGAACGATTCAAATCAAATTGAATACAGAATGGGGAAGCTAAGTCTGTGTCTTAATGCCAACTGATTAAAATCACGTATTGTTAAACTAAACCCCACTTTCCGTGACTTCACTAAATGTCGCGTTCAATGTCCATCAACTATAGTACGTCGCTAAAGCTAACATTGTCTTTGTTATGATCAAGCTACCTTCAAGTCTTTTAAATGGCTTTCATTTTATGGGGACACAAAAAAAAAACATATAACTTGCTTCATGACTTTATAGATAGGGATATAGATATGTTCTACTTCTGACAACATTATACTTCACAGTTCATACTTCACAATTAATCTGTATACTTTAGGCAGAGCCGGCATTAGCCATTGTGGGGCCGTATTTGAAACGTATTGCGCGGGGCCCAGAATGGGTAGGGATAAGGATAATTAGTGGAAATAAAGGTTTCGTATTGGAAAATAAATTCGTCTTTGCACATTATTCATTCTTTGTTAAGTACAAAGTCACGAACAAATTAACTTTACTTTATGAGCCTTGCGTGTAGCGAAGTCATATCATAAAAATTTGGTATTTTACATAGGTCACGCTTTTAATAACAAGAGATACCAAATGTTTCAATCTATCTTTGTGATTTTTTTATCTCCAGTAATTCTAGATTAGTTTGAAAAGCGAGAAACTCCTTTCACCGGATGCCACAAGTACGGGTATTGTATAATGCCATTTTTTTTATCGCACGTAGCTTTGGCGTATTCCATATTGAATGAAATCCCAAAATGACAATTTTGTCTATATTTCAGGAGATTTTTATGAGTTTTGTAATTTTCTTTTTAAAATTTGAGGAGACTTCTAGAACTTTTTCGTATATTGTGTAGATTAAGGAGTTTCCAGAGCTTTTGGAAAATCATGAGGCCGCGGGAATATGTTATAATGATTTAATTTAATAAATTACAAAGGGGTTTTGAGTTTAAACCCTTCTTCAGTGGGGTTTGAAGCTAAAAAATACCTCTTGAATATAAAAAAAAAAAAAGCAAATTACGCACTCAAATTGCTATGAGCGTTGCCAAATGGGGGTTGAGTATTAACCCCCCTTTCAGCGGCATTTGAAGCTAAAAAATACATCTTCAATATAAAAAAAAAGCAAATTGTGCACTCAAAATGCTATTAGCGTAGCCAAAGAGAGTTTTGAGTTTAAAACCCCCTTCAAGGGGGGGGGGTTGATGCTAAAAAATACCTCTTTAATATAAAAATAAATAAGTAAATTATACTCTAGAATTCTTTGAGCGTAGATAAGCCAAGGTTTGTTTTTTTTTATTTTAAACCCTTCTCGTCCAAATGGCTTGTTTTAAAGTTTACAGTTTTAAAACCCTCCAGATGGTTTTAATTTTAAATCCCCCTACAGAGGGTTTTGAGGTTGAAAACCCCCTTTTCAATATTATTCTAAAGCAAACTACTCTCACCAAAATCTATGAGCGTAGCTAAATGGGGCTTTGAATTTGCTCCAGATAATTTTTAGTTTAAAACCCTTCAACAGATGATTTTGACGATAAAACTTTCCTTTCAATATAAAATCTAAAGCAAACTATAGTCACCTAATTCCAAGAACGTAGCCAAGAGAGGTCAGAAATTGGTACCAGTGGCTGGGCTCCATTAATAAATTACAGTGAATAGTCCGCCAAAATTTGAAAAAGACTAAATGTGTCTCAACAAAGATAGCTAAGACGAATTTTAGGAAACCCTATGCCTATGCCTTAGTAAGGTTTTTATAGAAAATCGCATGAGGTTATGGGGACTTGTTCTCCGACAAAATTAATTACGCATAATAAGAGTTGCGATGACTTGGAGGTCAATACGAGGAAAGCGCCAACAGGGATATCCGAGTACAACTTCACGCCACACTTTCATGGAGGTTCTCAGAGCAGTTGGGAAGAGGCTTCAGGCATTGCCAGTGAAGATTTTTCTTGAAACAGTTTTCCGCCTAATGCGCCGAACGGCGCGGGAGCACCTAAGTTAGTAAGAATAGCACATTATGTTTTTGAAATACATTTTTTTTCATAGCAAGATAATGCATGTAGATACCACAGAATACGTATTTTGTTGGCTTTCTATACCGAAAATTGTGCTTGGCAGTGGGGCGAAGCCCCGCGATGGGGGAGATCTGAGCTAGCTGACTGGACATCTTTCTTTTTTTTTTCCTCTTGATTAAGGCCGCTTCGCTTCTTTTGCTTTCAGAGAGGATCGTCCCAGCACAGTCTGTCTCCGTGCACTTCAGTCTTAGGCTGTTTCTTCCCACATACTTTCTTTGATGTTTGTGGCTCTCATGTCTCGCTTGCAGACATTTCTATAGGTTAGTCTTGGGCGGCCCTTGGTTCTCCCTCCACAAGCTCAGCATATAAGAAATCTTTCGGGATTCTACCATCTGGCATGCGGGTGACATGTCCGAGCCAGCGTAGTCTTCTTTGTATCAGGAGAGCATACATGCTGTTCATATTGGCCAATCTCAAAATTTCCTGATTGGAGACATGGTCCCTCCAAGAGATGCGCATTATGCGCCTCATGCAGAGCAAGTGGAAACTATTCAATCTGTGATCTTGGTACATGTATGTTGACCAGCTTTCACTGCCATAAATCTAAGTTACTGGCACTTGTTGAACCCAAGTAGGTAAATTCCTGCACCACCGTAAGAGTGTGGTTTCCCATATGTATCACAGTTATTTCTGAGATGTCTTGTGTCAGGATGTCGGTCTTGGAAAGATTTATTGTAAGACTAAACTCTTGACAAGCTGCTGTCAAGGCATTCACTAGCTTCAGTAGACCTCCTTGTGAATGAGATACGAGTGCCGCGTCATCGGCAAACAGCAGCTCCCTTATCAAGATACACCGTCTTTTCGTTTAGACTTTTTAAGACATGCCAGGTTAAAGAGCCTTCCATCGGATCTGCTATGGATATATATTCCATCTTTCATGGATTTAAAAGCACTAGTTAGTACGACTGAAAAGATGATGCCAAATAGTGTAGGGGCCAGTACACATCCTTGTTTTACACCACTCTTGATGGAGAATGACCTGGAGGAGGAACAGTGAACATTGCCCTGCATATTTTTGTGAAAAGCTGACACTAGTTTCCTTGACTTATTATTTGGACAGCCAATTCTCTCAAGTACAGCAAACAGACCGCTTCTGCTAACAAGGTCAAAAGCCTTGGTCAAATTAATAAATGCTATTATATATTTACTAGAATTACCCACCGATTACGCCCGTCTATTTGGTCCCAGGCTATATAATGTTTATTATGACATAGACTCCTTTACTTTGTTTTTCTTATTATAATTTCGACTGGCCAGTATATTTAAGTATCGTATCCTCCCTCTCTCTCCAACTCTATCCTTAACAAACTATTTACACTACCTCACATTCTGACTATCCTAATGCTTTTCACTATTTCCAAAAGTATGATAAGCTCAGTAATATTTGCCAGGGACTTTTTCACTTTTTACTTCCAGTAAATCGTAACGGTCACAGAATACTTTGGCAGTATCCCCCCCCCCATTTTTTTACCGCTTTGATTGATACTTTCAACATTTTAGCAATAACATTTTTGGTTAATTTATACGTGATACGTTTGTTTCATCATCATTATCATCAAACTCCAGTTGAGTGAGGGCTTGAGAGGCTCAAATCCTCTCTAGCAAAAGCCCAGGACAGAAACCCTACTGTCTTGCGTAGTGCATAAATGTCGCCATACAGGTCGAGAATTTTTGGTTTACCAGACCTGTCGAGACGGAGATCAGCAAGTCTGGGGCAGTCAAACAGAATATGACGCACGGTTTCCTCTTCTACGTTTGATTTGAACGGCCCGCTTTTAAAATACCCTCCTATACACACTCACTTCTGACTTGTCAATTAGTTATCACTTTTCTGTCCCCCCCCCTTTTTTTTTTTTTCGCTCCAATTCCGACCCCCCCCCCCCCCAATTCTTTAAAAAAAAATTGAGATGTACAATGTTATTAATCTGTTTGGAACGGTCCGAATGACAACGCTACCACTCTCATCCATATACATTTTAACCTTGAATTCGATTAACGCTTCCTTTTTCTACCCCTCCCCTTCTCCTTAGGAAATTGTACATATATTTTTGTGTATTCATCGTGCTGTTTGCGCTCTGGACTGCCGTTCTGACGTCTCAATGGTCCCGGGCTCAAACCCTAACCCGCTCCCATCCCCCGTCGTCCTAAAGGAGGCTTGGACTAGGAAGTAAATCTTCAACTCTGAAGGAACATGTAAAAAAAATATTTTACAAACAAACATAATAGAAATAAATCAAAATCGGTTTGACTCTTTTCGACCTGAACCTTTTTTTAAAAATTATTATTGCATAGAACGCTAAATAATAATTTGGTCAAACGCCCCACTCCTAAACACACACCGTTCAACTTTCCATTATAATAATTTTGGTCCATAATTCGGACTTCGTTACATTGAATTAGAATGGCCCACTTCTATCGACCCCCATCACACAAACCCATACTTCCGGCCTGAGAAGTCTAGATTCCGTTTTCTAATTTTTTTTTTTTAATTCCTGAATTTTTTTAGTTTAACATTCTCTCCCCCCCCCCCCCCACCAGATGGTTACAATTTTTTTTTTCAGTCGCTAGGCTCCTAGGCTCCATTAATCTAGTGAAGTGAATAGCCGAATTAATTTTTGAATGGATCTTTTTTTAAATTGCACGATTATGCATTGTAGATGCATCAGAATATGCATTTTTTAAAATTAAATACCTGATATTTTGTTTAGTGTAGTAGTTAATAGTGGATGCTCGTTTTAAGTTTATGTTGAAGAAGAAATGTGTATAAGTTTTTTTTTTTACAAGACTTATATTTTTATATTGCTTTAAACATTATTTAAATATGCTTTATTTTATTTTCCTCAGGAAATCCCTACTCATCTTGGTTTAAATATTGCATAGGTAAATGTAAGTATCACATAATGGGCAGTCAACTATTATTGAGTAAATAATGAAGATTTTCCCTAAAAATATTGTATAAGGCTACGAGCCGACCCGCGGCATACGCCTCCTCCCCCCTCTTTTTTTCTGAACCTCGCTAACTGACATCGCAAAAGATACGTGGGGTAACTCTAGTCTGCTTTCAGAAATAAAAAAAGTTATCTTTTATAAGGACTTTTTCGTCGCATGGTTTGGCCATGAAGAGAATTATATTATATTATATATATATATATATATATATATATATATAAATATATATATATATATATATATATATATATATATATATATAAAGTGTGTTTATTTTCCACTTGCTAGTAAGTTACCAGCTTGGCCTTTGGACCTAATGGTTTGTTTTGTGAACTGTTCCCCGGGCATGCTACCCTGCCTCATAGTGGCGCCCGGGTGGAAACGATTGTAAGAGGAAACGATTAGGCTAAAGGGTAGCAAAACAAGACTCCCGTGGGGGTGCCTAACGGGGTGCGAGAGCATCCTCATTGCACTGTGCGGAGTTGTAAAAAAGCTAGAACAACCTTGTCAAAATCCAGGCGGTGTTCCTCAAGGAGCCGTTACATAAATGGCGTGTCCTGCTCGGTTAGCCTGGTATAGAAAAGGAAAATGGCGCGGGTCTTAGTGTACGCAGCCTCTTGCCGCGAGTCTGACCCACCCGTCAGACAGAACAGTGTACACTGTTCATTTTCAGGCCAGTGAGAGTGAGCTCTTGTTCACTTTTGCCGGCTAAGAGTTCCAAGAGCTGAAGGCTCAACTCTATCTGACAGTTTCAAGAAGAAGAAGAAGAAGAAGAAGTGAACTGTTCCTATGTATATATATATATAATCTCTTCGTGGCCCAACTATGCGGGACACAACGATGAAAAAGTAATGGGGAGATAACCTTTTATTTCTGCAAGGCGAACTAGAGTTACCCCACGTAACTTTTCGCGGTGACAGCGAGCGAGGCTCTAAAAAAAAAAAAGAAGGGAAGGGCGTATGCTACGCCGCGGGTCGGCTTATTTTAAATATTTAGACTAATAACTAGATATAGCCCCAAATGATTTCCATGCAGCTAACCCTGATCCTTTTTATCCTGGGTAATTTCCAAACGTGACGTATTTTCAAGCCTTAAGTCTGTGATGAGCTCAAATTTGCTTTGAAACATCCGATAGGTGTTCCGAATGGATGACTATAATTGAGTTTCCATGAAGCTTAATGCTCATCAAGACCTTATTTCGGCTAAAAGTGGTCATTTGTTGACCTGAAGCCTGTGACCTTATAAGTTGTTGTTTGTGTTGACCTAAGACCTAGACCTTAGAGAGGCTAAAAGTTGTCATGTGTTGACCTGAAGTCTGTGACTTAAGAAGTTGTTGATTTTCTGACAATAATGTGTATCATACAGTGGCCTAGGTGGCTTTTACCGAATGAGACGTTACCTTGCCTTATTGTATATGATTGCTATTTATTTATTTGTGATACATGACTTCTGTGGTGTATCATACTATTTGGCTGGTTAGTTAAGAGCCAGTAACTTATTCTGTTATTTGACTTAGTAAATAATTATTGTTATCATTGTTAAGTCTTATGATTTGCTTACATTAATTATATATCTGAAAGTTATACTTAATAACCTGTAAAATATAAGAAGGGACCACTATACCACTGGACGAACGTGCCAGCACACCTTAAACACTGATCGTCTGATCTTAATAACCTAATTCTAGCTATAGACCACATGGAAACTCATTTATTGACGACACTTTTCATGGACTCTTTTTTATTTATACCCGCTACTAAGTAATATTAAGTGATCACATGTGTCCATAACATGGGTGCCTTTTAGAAGCAACTTCTTTCTTTATGTAACAGTAGAATTCAAAGTAGATCCTGGAGAAACCTTTCCGCCGAGTTAAAACTTTGAGAACAATACTAATATCGTATCAGCTTAATTAACAAAAACAAAAATAAAACAAGAAAAACACTTCATTTTTTTTAAAACAAGCAAAATATATTTTAAAAAATACTTCTGTTTTAAAAAAAACTAAGCTTATTTAAAAATGATGAATTCTGCCCTAAAAATTGTTTGGCTGACATATTTGGTCCGTGAAAACTATTTTGAATGAAAGAAGGATGCACTATTTAGCTTTAGGTAGCTACTTACCTATGTGAAATGATTTGCAAATTTAAAACAAGCAAAATAAAAAAAAAATCCTTTAAAAAAAATAAAGTTATCTAAAGGGAATGAAATTTTCCTTAAAACCAAAAATGTACAAGTTATTTCCCTTATTCTATATGAAACAAAATAATTAATTGCAAATAATTAATGGACCAATAGAGTATTTTTGTTTATCTATTCAAGTTTAGTTTGTTACAAAAAATAATTGTTTAAAGAATCAACTTATTCAAGGAATGCACAATGAGCAAATAACGTGAAGACTAAAACCAACAAATTATCTGTAAATACTGAAGCACTAGTTTCCCTTGCTGGTATTCAACAAAATAATAAATCACAAGAGTCTTATTATCTAATTGTTTAATTCTTATTCTTTCATGTCTTGTCTATGCCAATAAATAACTGTTCGAAGTTTTAACTTGATCTGAGTATGCATGTGGGAGAAATAACGTGTACACACATTTTTCAGAGACATACAGAGAGACAGACAGATTGTGATTTGATATAAGCTTTGTAAAAAACCAATATCTCTATTTTAAAACTCAAAATAAAATAAAGTGACTAACCAAATAATTTTAAAATATTTTATTTAATTCTGGTATCGTGACAGCTGCTTTTACGTACGATTTTTTGTTTTGGACTCAGCCAGCTGGCAAAAGACATGCTTGTGGATTATTTATTGGTATGCTCATTATATGGACATCTTCATCTAACACTAGACCTAAAGTTCCGATTTATAACTCTTTAAGATCCAATCTAGATCTAATCTGGAGCCTAAATGTAATCTATATTAGATTTACGTTTAAAAAAAAAGAAAACTTTAATGATACGCCCTTTAGCCTTACGTAACGACGCATGTGTATATCTAAATATTATCTCACAAAATGTATCCAATTTATCAACATTAATCTTGCACTTCCTAACCCAGCTCCATCTCGACACAGTCATGATTGGTGCCTACCTCGGCATATGAGTCAACCATATTATATACATCCAGTTTGCAATCCAGGAATGTATGGACCGTTTTGCCAACTAAAATGCAGTACTCACTGCTACGGTCAAACTTGCACCAAGTACTCGGGTCAATGTGACAAAGGATGTATGGGCTATGATAATCCACCCCATTGTTCAAAAAGTAAGTTCTTAATGTTGCTTTTATTTGGGCTAAGATAATCCACCACAGTGCTTAATGTTGCTTTTATTTGGGCTTTGATAATCCACCACAGTGCTTAATGTTGCTTTTATTTGGGCTTTGATAATCCACCACAGTGCTTAATGTTGCTTTTATTTGGGCTTTGATAATCCACCACAGTGCTTAATGTTGCTTTTATTTGGGCTATGATAATCCAACACATTGTTTAAAAAAAAGGGCTTATTGTTGTTTTTATTTTCATTCCATAGAATTTCGAATTATGTACTTTTTTTTTCTTTAACATTACTATTTAGACGTTACCTTGTTGACGTTACCTTGTAGACTTTATGTGTTTCATGTTACCTTTTAAATCTTACTATTTGTATGATACCTTTTGTGAGTTACCTTTTAGGTGATTACATTTTAGAATTTATTTTGATATCAAAGTCCACTACGATCAATGATAGACATGAGTTTGATCATTACTTTTTTTTTCTTTTTCGTAGCCTGGCTAAAGGTATTTTAAAAATTGCTTTAATATAGCGCATCTGTCACGTTTATATCATGCTTAGTACGCTATGATCCAATCTCATTTGTGAGCCAGTGAAGTGAGGGGGGGAATATGGGAGTAGGTTTCCTTGCCGACTTTATGTGCTCTGGAAACAGAACTCAGCTCAATCCGGGATTCAAACTCTAGGCCCCTTGTTAGTTGAACAAGCGGTTTCTCTCTCTCAGGCACACGACTTATTCGTGGGCCTTGGAAGTGGTAAGGCCAATGCCCCTCCTCTAGGTTAGAGTCTAGAGCAGTGGTCGTTTCCTTGCCTTTCGACTCGCAGTGCAAGAGAGGCGCATTGCGTGAAGACTACTGCTCCAATAAGTCGGGGGGCTGATATATCCTACTAGGCAAGCTGACGCATGAGCTGGTCTTCATAGAGTTTTTGCAGTGGCGTAGCTAGGGTTGGGAAAGAGGGGGGGTCCAAATTCCAAAAGCCCCCCGAGCCCCCACTTGAGAAAGCCCCCCCCCCCAAAAAAAAAAAATGAGTGTCCGAAATTTGTTTTTACCTTATATAATTCTCCATTTTCTCATGCCAGGATGTCGAACGTCAAAATGTAGGGGCCCCTAGAAAGGTCAAGCCCCCCTCAGGGCACTAAAATCCCTTGCATCCCCACTGCGTTTCTGTAGTGAAATCACGTTTATTACAAAGTCCTTTATTTCAGCTCGCCACCACCATTATGAATGCTTCTATATAATTTATAAAACAATCGTCTTTAATATGTGTAAACGAAAACATTGCCTATATTTGCCATTATTATAGTTTACAAATCTCAAGATTAAATAGTTTTTAGCTATTTGCATTTTTGTTGGCCTCATTTGTCAGAGAACGCCCATGCTCATTTCAGAGTGCCGAAAAGATTTCTGGGGAAAAAATTGTGAATCTAGATGCTCTACAAATTGTTTAGACGGAGTGTGTCATCACGTGACGGGCACATGTGTAAACGGATGTAGCGGTTTTTTAGATCCACCAAAATGTGTAACACGTATGTTGGTTTACTAGATAGATAGATAGATAGATAGATAGATAGATAGATAGATAGATAGATAGATAGATAGATAGATAGATAGGTAGATAGATAGATAGATAGATAGATAGATAGATAGATAGGTAGATAGATAGATAGATAGATAGATAGATAGATAGATAGACAGACAGACAGACAGACAGACAGACAGACAGACAGACAGACAGACAGACAGATAGGTAGATAGATAGATAGATAGATAGATAGATAGATAGATAGATAGATAGATAGATAAATAGACAAATAGATAAATAGCTAAATAGATAAATAGATAATTAGATAGATAGATAGATAGATAGGTAGATAGATAGATAGATAGATAGATAGATAGATAGACAGACAGACAGCCAGCCAGACAGACAGACAGACAGACAGATAGATAGATAAATAGATAGATAATTAATTAATTTATATATATTAACATTGATTGATTGATAGATCATTTTTTGAAATCCATTATTTAGCTTGTCTTGCTGGAACCTGGGGTGAAAACTGTGAAATTAAATGCTCAGAAGATTGTCACAACAGATCATGTGATCCAAGAATTGGACAATGTGACAAAGGATGTAATGGGTTCAGTGATCCACCAGAATGTTCCACTGGTATGGTAAATAGGTCTCATTTGTTTCAACGATTTTAGAAAATCATGTACTACAATGGTCTGATCATTATTGATATATATTGTTTCAGCTTCACAGACTTAGTGACGATTCTATTAAAGCTTCAGATTATAAAACCAAAAGAATGTTGTATATGATTGGGATAGACAGTATTTTTTAACCACTAAAATAAGAGGCTTAGGCATGGTGGCTGAGAGGTAAACCACTTGGCTTCCGAAATAGGGGACCCGGGTTCAAATCCTGGTTAAGACTGGGCTTTTAAATTTCGGGATCTTTTGGGCGCCTCTTGAGTCCACCAAACTCTAATAAGTACTTGAGTTAAGGGGTTCTTCATAAATCTTGGGCCAAAGAAACAGATTTCAATCCTCTGTCCTATATATCGCAAGGTCTGAAACAAGCAAAATAAAAAAATAAATATTTTAAACAATATCAAAGCCTATCTAAGGAAAGAGGTTCCCAATGACAACTACATCTCTCAGTTATCTATAAGATATTTCCCTTTTTCGGCATTAAACGAAATATTAATAATTAATATACCAAAATCGTTAATATATTTATTGATTCGTGCGTTGTTACGTACAATAAATAATTGTTTAAAGTTTTAATTTGATTCGAGAATATGCGTGGAACTCCGTGGAAGAAAAAAATGTGTACAATAATTAGAGGGACAAAACTCTAAATATTTATTTGTATCTGTGAATACTGAGGGATTACTTTCCCTGGTTGGTATCAAACAAAATAATTAATTACCAGTCATTTGAAAGACAAAGGCATAGCCATCGACTCCAAAATCAGACTGATGCGTTCCCTGGTCATGGCCACATTATTATATACTTTCGAGTCTTGGACGCTGTCTGCAGCACTAGAGAAGAGGAATTGAGATGCTACAGAAGGATCCTAGGCATCACATTTTAAGACCGCATTAAAAACGAAGAGATTAGAGTCAAGGTTATTACAGTGATTGGACCCACGATGACCTGCTATTTAAAAAAAAACAACAACTAAAAAACTAAAACTCTATGTCCATATTAAAAGGTCTTAGGGGCTCACTGAACAGTGCCATGAAAAAGAAAAAAAAAGGCAGAGAGAGAGAGAATGGATATGTTATGTAAAAAAAAAATGCTGGTCCTATAGTGTATAAAATGCAATAGTATGCCACAGATCTTCTTACCATACGGATCGAGATTATTGGTTCATTGTAATCTACAAATATTTACGGGTTTAAGTTTATTTCTCAGTTTGCGTTGAAGGAACCTGGGGACATAACTGTCGATGGAACTGCTCGAATAAGTGTTACGGTGGATTATGTGACAGTGTTAGTGGAGAGTGTGACAATGGATGCGACGGATTCAGTAATCCACCATATTGTGATAAAGGTAAAAAATAATCCTAAGATTGAAATACATTTAGAAATGATTAAATAATCGTGGTATATCATAAAAGCGAAGGAAGACAGCTCTTAACAGTCCAATGCCCGGAACTCTTGGTGACCTTTCTCTGGAGAAGACCATTCGTAAGGAAATAGTCTAATGTAGTATTTGTAGGCGTTAGTCGTTGAAGAAAAGATTAAATGAAATTCACTTTTAAATACTAAACGTCAAAATATATTTGAAATAACCTGCCTAGATATAATGATTTCATTATATATATATATATATATATATATATATATATATATATATATATTATGTAAATTCATAAAAAGATGACAATGTCTTATATTTTCAAGAAATTGATCTCATTTGTTCCAATTGTAAATACGTCCATTAAATTACAAGATCTTTCTCTGAAAATTAAAGAAGGTACAGTATTTTAGACGGCTGCCTAGTTTTATCTGTGACATACATATTTGGCGTTGACTTCAGCTCTCTTTTCAACCTCTACGCCAGTCTTCGTTCTCAAATCTATATCCTGCAGACTTTGTAACAGACCTTTAACTTCTCTTACGGAAGCAACTTGCTAAAACTCCAAGTCGGAATTCGAACCCCGACCCCGGTTCGTAACCCAAGCGCTTTATCGTATTATTCTGTATGCAACAATGATCTTTCAATACGGCGTCATTAATATTGTTTATATTCAGGTAACTATTTCTCAGTCTTTCTCTTTTACCTTTGTTACGTTTTTTCTTTAGGTTCCATTATATCGTCACCACATTTTCTCATACCGTTTTATCCCCGTTTTTTCACTTTTTACATAAAGAACATAAAATTATTCTTAAAAATCACTCTAATATTAAATTTATTTTTTAAAAAAAAAGCTTTCTTAAGGGGAATAACTTAAAATCTGCAGCCATATATCTCAATACTGTAATAAGAATTATTTCAATTTTCCCATGTCAAATATTATTACTTAATCACCACTATCTAATTAAATTGATTTATGTGTTGTCATCGACAATAACTAATAGTGTAAAGTTTCAACTTGATTCGAGAATGGGAAGTGGGAGAATGAAACTACATAAAATTTGGATCTTACCAACAGACGGACACAATGAGTTGAAAAAAGATTTGAACATTCAATCTATTTTTATCAGAAATATGCTTTTTTCATTGTTAAGTTTGTGGCAATGGAACCTGGGGATATGATTGTCAGTGGAACTGCTCAGAGAATTGTTATGGTGGATCATGTGACAGTGTCAGTGGAGCGTGTTTGGATGGATGCGAAGGTCTCAGTAATCCACCAGATTGCGATTTAGGTATACAATTCAATCTTGTTTTGTTAATTAATTATTGATACAACTCGATCTTTGATAGGAATAAGTTTATATTGTATAAATTCTGTAACAGAAAAGGACTTAATGACATACACATTCAATCGACGTAACAAAACCAAACAAATTACGCAAAATGTAATGTAATAATACAATAGGCTAGTAATTAAGCCCAGTTTCTTGCCGGAGCACTACGGGAGGATTAGTTCTCCTGCTCTCTTCCCAATCATCGCAGGTAAGTATGGCTGCCTGGTCGTGCGGTTTGCGCGCTGGACTGTCGTTTGGATTTATCGATGGTCGAGGGTTCAAATCCTGCCCGCTCCCATCCCCCGTCGTCCAGCGGGAGGTTTGGACTAGGAAGTAAACTATCTTCAACTCTGAAGGAACATCCGAAACATGTAAAACATTTTACAAAACAAGTAGAAATAAGAACTAACAGAAACTTTTTTGTTAACATTATGGTAGGTTAAAAAATTGTGTGGGTTACAGTGGCGTAGCTATGAATTTGTCATCATTTTGGGGGCCAGGGGGCTTGACCTCTTTGGGGGTTCGGCATTTTAAAAAATTCGACATCATGACATGATATAATTGCGTAATATTTAATATTTAATGTAAATCAAAAATTCGAACACTGATATGGGGGCCCCCCCATCAAGTGGAAGCCTGGAGGGATTTTCCAATTCTTCCCCCCTCAATCTCCCACCCTAGCTACGAGACTGGTGGGTTATCTCAAGACCATATTGCTATAAAAAGCCTTAAGATTGACCTGCGTTGTTGCAACCTCTGGGCAGCTTAGATCAATTGCTCAGATATTCTATAACTATTTGTCTCAGTAAGCTAGGGGACAGATTTAATAGACAATAGATTCTTGAGACTGCCTAGTGAGGCCCTAGTCATCCCTAGTGTATTGTGTATTGTTTGTAAATTGGACTTTTTCCTAACAAAAAGTTTGTCAAGTTTAAAGGTACTAATCTTTTGAAATGAATGTTCGCTGTGTAAGGTGTAGTAATAAAAGATAGAAATTACGTTCAATTAACAAAGACCTTGAACGCTCCATATAAAACAGCACAAGCCAAACTAACTAGAAAGTTTTTAATTACACAAGTAAGAACACCTTCTACATACTTTCCTTATTAGGGTGAATTTATGTAGAGAGGAGACACATTCTGATGAGAAAATCAACGAATTAACTCTTTATCTCTGTAATTATTTTCCACGTTCTGACAGAATTGTTCATATGTCATATTTGTACATTCTACCCTGTTATGATTAAAATTCAATTAAATTTTTATTTGTAATCAGAAAACGTTACTTTTGGTACAGAATTATGTGAGAATTCATGCAGTTTTTAAATAACACAAATACAAGTTTATAAAGACGAAAATTAATTTAATTTAGATGGACTACACTAGTGATAGTGTCGTTAATTAGGAGAAAAAGAGTTAAAAGATTTTATATAAAAGTCCAATTACAGAGATTTTCTCTGGATATTTCCAACATATTCCAAATACAGAAAAGAACCGAAGAAAAAGAAGAAATCCAAAAACTCAGTACGAATGCTGAAGTTGACAAGGACATTTGCGTCTGTACTTTGATGTCATCAAATTTTGAACGAAAAACCAAGGCTTACGGCTATCAATGTATTCCTTTGTTGATTCCACTAAAAGTGTATCGAACTAACACGCTGAAATCTGCAACACTATTGCGTTACCATCTTCGATCCATCAAAATAGAAATAGTATAATAATAATACATTAAAAATGGTATGTCTTAGAGTGCGACAATGGAACCTGGGGATTGAATTGTCAGCAGAACTGCTCAGAGAATTGTTTTGGTAGATCATGTGACAGTAAGAGTGGACAATGTAGCGTTGGTTGTCAAGGTTTTAGAAATCCACCGGACTGTGATATTGGTACGTACTTTTGACTTTATGTTTGTGTAAAATAAAAAAAAAGTTCAAGTCTTTCTTGAAAACTTCGATACAGAAAATTGGCTTTAAATAAGGAGTTATTTGAAATGCATGTATATTTCGTTACATAGGAAAAGGGTTGTTGTAAGATAGTGTTACACATTGTATATTTGGTTTTGGTAATCAAAATATTTTTCTAAGTTTTAGATATTTAAAAATAGTTTTGAAAATTCCAATATGGCTGTCGTTGCCTTGATAAAAATATTTAAACCCGATTTTTCAATTAACGAATTATTTAGATTTTATAAATGAAGTATTGACAAATTTAATTACCACATAAAAATAATAGGTATAAAGTCACACTTAAATTAATGTTGAATTTATGATATAAATAAAGTTCAGACGTTTTATCAGTTACAAGCTTATTTTTGTAATTAAGAAATATATGATACGTCAGTAATATCCGAAATACAATATCCGAAAGGCAACTAAATTTTTAGATACTAAAATAAACAGAGAAAGCAAAATATAAAATTTATTTTTATACATTTTTTATTTAGTCAATTAGAATACCGTCCAATGGATATAACATTATTAAATATTGCAAGACATATCTCCTTTTTTTTCTATATAAAACCCAAAAAATTTATTGTAATTAAAAAATCAACATTTTTTTTGTGTATTTCATTCATTGTTTTCATCAGACATGTAGATCATCTGTCCTGTAGAGTGCAAGATTTAAATGCGTAGCTTTAATTATTTTTACATAGTTTTTGACAAGAGTTATACAAATGTTCCACTTGATCCGAGAATGGGAATTGGAATAAAACGGTGTATTAGAATAAATCCGACAGACATCTAGAATGAGTTAAGCTTAGTAAAAATGTCCAATATTGTTGTAATTAGAATATGAATTTTATTTCTTAGAATGCCACATAGGAACTTGGGGACTCAATTGTCAGCAAAACTGCTCAGAGAAATGTTTTGGTGGATCCTGTGACAGTGTGAGTGGAGCTTGTGACAACGGATGTGTTGGTTTCAGTAATCCACCGGACTGTAATGCAGGTATAAAGTTTGACCTCTTGTATGTATGTATGCATGTGTGTGTGTATGTATGTATGTATGTATGTATGTATGTATGTATGTATGTATGTATGTATGTATGTATGTATGTATGTATGTATGTATGTATGTATGTATGTATGTATGTGTGTGTGTATGTATGTATGTATGTATGTATGTATGTATTTATGTATGTATGTATGTTTGGGTGTATGTCTGTCCTGTATGGAAATCAAAACCGTTTGTTCCTTGGTACTAACTGTAACCTTAACGCATGTATAGTTGCCCTAAAACAAACTAAAGACCCTCACAAAAAACAAAGTTGCCCAACTCTAGGAAAGTATTACTATTTCATGGATCTAGGCCATGTTTACATGAGACAAGATCGAAAGGATCTAGATTTAGATCTAATTTTAAGAACTACACTTTGCACAGATTGTTTTTTTACTTTGACACATGAAAATACAAAATATATTGTATTGATTTCATTAATTAATAAAATTAATCTTCAATTTTTTTTTTCTTTTAGGTCCCATATTAAACAACTCAATAGTACTAACACGAGAGGTGAAACAGGCCAGCGAACAGAAATCGAATACATCAATTATTGCAGGCTGCATTTTAGGAATCGCTGTTGGAGTTATTGTCTCAATGGTAGTTGTAACAGTACTCATAAAAAAGGTTCGATTCCGAAGATCGGGGATGATCGATCCTCTAAAATCTCTGTCACAGCTGAAGCTTTACGAAGACGAGGAGAGCGTTAAAGAAGAAGAGGACCATGAACCTAAGCCAAGTTGGAGGTATCAGAGGCTGCAGTAAGTCAGTCGTCCAAGGACAAGCAACTCTCTTTTTTTTTTTTTAAAGAATTATAGATGTTCAACGACGCGATGTATTTACAAAATAATTATATCAACTCGCTCAATCTGTCCATCTATCTGTTGGTCCGTCTGTCTGTCCGTCTGTCTGTCCTATACAAAGTTTGTACATGTGTTTCCTCCGATTTACCATTCTCGGATCAAGTTAACACTTTGTATGATTATCCATTGAACATGACAAGATATGAATCAACAAAAGAAAAAGAATTAGTTTATTAATTGTCGGTCATTAATTATTTTGTTTGATTTCGAAAAAAAGGAATAGATAATACAATATTAGAGATGTGGATATATATATATATATATATATATATGCATTATGCATGACTAATTTATGCATGATTAAAAGCGTAATCATCTTCTTTTTTTTTTTTGAATAAATGTTTGTATTATATAAGATAAGATAGACATGAATCAATCCAAAAATTTAGTTAGTTAATGATTTAGTACTAAAAATACATCTTATTTTCTATAGCAGAAAGGGAGCTAAACCCTGTAATTTTCAGATAAATGGCAGTATTTAGAAATTAGTTCCCCATAGATAAGCTTTGTTTTTGTTTGAAATATTCTTCTTGTCCTTTGCTTGTTGTTTATTGACAATTTATAAAAATATATTATTCCACCGATGCAATGTAATTGGTATGCTTACCTCTATGTAACTTTTCGGTTACTTTTCAGTTAATAAGTTCATTGTAACTTTTAAATAGTTTTTAGATTCAAATAAATAAACAATAAACTGAACGTGTTTTCATATTTCTACATATTAGCGACTGGTGGCTTTATTTCTTGGCCTAATTATTGGTTTTCTTAAGTTACGACAAAAATTACCAACAACAGAGCTAGACAGGCCTTAGAGTGAAACCCCCAGGGAACAAGACGTAGAGGAAGACCAAAAAGAACATGGCGACGCAGTATACTAGAGGAAGCAGAGAGGACAGGAAAGAGCTGGGAAGCCATTAAAACACTAGCAAGAGACCGTGGAGAGTGGCGTGTTTTTACTGAGGCCTTATTGTTCTATGAGGAACTCAAAAGAAAGATGATGACGATAATTTTTAATAAAAAATAAAAAAAGAAAACAATATATTAATCAATTTAAAAAATGCAAATGTGGAGTGGGATTTTTTTTGAAATAATTGGATGTTCTTATGTGGATCTCACGTCGTCTGTCAGTCTGGTTCAGATTTTATTCTAGTTATTTTTTCCACTTTCCATTTACGTATAAGTGGAAGTTTTTAACACCAATTTCTTTTACCTAAAAATAAAACAATCATGTAATAATTTATTAGTAGTTAATTATATTTTTTGATATAAAAACGGAAATAAATCTCAAAATATTAAATGATATTGCTTTTAATGTGTAATTCTTCCCCTTTAATACGCGATGGTTTCTTTTTAATGTATTTTTTTTTAAATATTTTACTTGGTTTCGTTTTATGATGACTTTATAGACTGAACTGTACTGTCTCATGTCTAAAAGTACATAGTATAACCTAATATAGCGCAGCACTTAATAGTACATCAAATGTAGCTGAAGTATTTCTAGAAGATGCTTAATTAGACTAAGCGCGTGCATACCTTGTTTGATGTATTTCAATCGCGAGTTCTTGAAATTATGCACACCGTCACAAATATAGATAAAGTACTAACAGGATCACAGACTCAATGACCAAGTTGACTCAAGGTGAACTTCAAACAAACGTTTATTACAGATTGGGCCACAGTCTAGTCTGTCACTAATAACGATGTTATCCCCTCAAGAGTCTAGCAGTAACTGATCAATAAAAGTCTATTCTAATCTCTAACCCCAAAGTCTATGTCGTCACTCTAAAATGTATGTTCACAGTCAGTCTAATAAAGTGCGCAACCCAACTAACTAAACTAGCTATCTAACAAGTCACGTGATGGGGGTGTTTTTCGTTCCATGAAACGTTTGCCCCCAGTACTGCTGCTCGCTTGACTCCACGGTCTCTTTTTACGTTGATACGTTGACCCTGGACAAGCATGTCGTCATTAGAAAAGACCCAAGGTGTTTAAATTTTATGGTGGCGCTGTGGATGAGTGGTTAAGCACTTGGCTTTTGAAACTGGGGTCCTGGGTTCGAATCTCGGTGAAACCTGAGATATGGACATCAGGAATTTTACGACGCCCCTGAGTCACCCCAACTCCAATGGGTACCTGACTTTAGTTGAAGAAAGTAATCGACGGTAGGTCGATGAGCTGGCCACATGACACCCTGCTCGTTAACAGTTGACCAAAGAAAGAGATAACATCACCTGTTTTATTGACAGCATGTTTGAAAAGGGTACTTTACTTAACACTTACTTAAGTGATCAGATGTATTTTTTCTTTGAAAGCAATCGGTGTTACGGAAAGCATGCAATACTCACTAGATATCGCATTTGTATATCTGCGACAATTCAAAATTAGCCAACATACGTAACATCCAGATGGCAAGGCAACCGTTGTGTTGAGCCGCTTAGACAAACCGTACAAAAAGAGCAACAAAATCACATTCACAACTTTACAACATAGTTTAACAAGACAAGCACCACCCGCTTCATTATAGCTACGTTTAATTCTTTATATTTTTCTGTCTGCATTTTTATTTCATTTTATTTTCCAATGAATAAAATGTATTTAATTATTATAATATTGCTTGGTGGGAATTAAACCATAGCTGATATCGGCTCGTCTGTCTGTCTGTCTGTCTGTATAGGTGGAATCTTGTGAACGCTATTTCTCCACATCCTGTTCTCAGATTTGCACAATTGCTCATTGTCAATTAGAACATCAGAATCATTGATTAGCGATAAATTGCCTCTTATAAAGAAAAATGGTGATAAATAGTGCAGTATTTAGCCATGTAACAGTATCTGCGGTCCTTTTCTTAACATAAAGTTGTCCATCTCTCATTCTCAGATCTCAATCATTTTCCCATCATTGTTTATTGTCAACAACAACACATGAATTCTTGATTAGAAGTAATCCATTGATTGCGATTTATCTATAAAAAGATATATAAATCTAGCCGTATTTAGACAGATGACAGTAATTGTGCTGTTTTTCCCTCAATGTAAATTTTTATATATTTATTTTCTAGGTTTATTTTTTTTATCATTTTCCATTCTGTTGACATTTCATTTAGCAGTGGCAACATTGTAATAGTAAAAGCAAACAAAGAACAACCACATTACAAAGAAAGCTTCAGACACACACAGGCACAAGACTTAACACAAGGCCAAAAGTATCATTTGGAAAAATGGTAACCTTCAAACTAAACGAGTTACGATTAAAATCAAATCCTTACTGGAGGTTTGGCAAGGGCTTACTTAGAATTGGCCTTGAAGTTTAAACAAAGAGTTAAAATGTCTAAAACGTAACAATCTTAAAAGAAACATAGCTACGTTGTTCCCCCTTTCAGACTTGCGATCTGGAGGAGGGCAGATGATGTTAAGGTCACTCTGATACTAAGGCCAACAGTTAACGAGCAGGGTACCACGTTGCCAGCACAATAACCAACCGTTTTTTCTATTAGCTTCAAACACCGCTGAAGGGGAGTTTAAACTCAAAACCACCTTTGGGTATGCTCGTAGCATTTTGAGTGTGTAATTAGCTTTTTTTTATATTGAAGAGGTATTTTTTTTAGCTTCAAACCCCGCTAGAGGGGGATTTAAACTAAAAAACGCCCTTTGGCTACGCTCATAGAATTTTGAGTGTGTAATTTGATTTTTTATATTGAAACATAAATTTCCTCTTGACTAGGCTCATAGAATCTGGGGACTGATGTATGGATAGTCTTATATTGAAGACGGGTTTTGTCGTAAATTTTGGAGGGGGGTTTAACATCAAAATCTTCCTTAGCTATGCTCTTGGGATTTGGGGATTGTCGTTTACATTATTATTTTCTTTTGTTTCATTTTATAGAAGAGGGGAATTTAACTGCAAAATCCCCTGGTTAGGTGCTTTAAACTAAAAACCCCTTTGGCTTCGATGAGGAAAATGATGGTTTAGTATTAAAATCTCTCCTACAATAAACAAAATCGAAGCAAAAAATCAGTCAGTCCATTCCGACCCTCCTCCTTTTTGGGGGATGGCGATTTCATTTCAGTGGGGAGGGGGGTTTGAGCCCTCAAAATTTAAGAAAAACTGAGTTGAAAAAAAAACACGAAAATATGGGAACCTAATGCTTGGAGATAAAGCGTTTATGGAAAACAACAATATACCCCATTGTTATATCAAACGAGGGGATAATAACAACTGACCTGACAGATACCTTCAAGGCCCTTGGTATTCCTAGGAACAATCTCGTTGCCTGCTGCAGACCTGCTACATCACCAGAAAATTTCTCGGTGGAAACTACGATGAATTTAGTTTCCCTTTAACCACACTCGACATTGGCTGTGCCATAGAATGAATACTCGTTCTTTTCTAACATAATAATGATAATAATTAGACTTGTCTTCGAGTCCAGAGATCAATGATAAATCCAGTATTTCCCGTGACTACGCAGCCCCAGTTGTGACCAACATATTGTTATGACCCTATTGGCGGCGCAAAAGGGTTGACTATAGGCCCAGCTGACACACACGTGAATCACTCAGGTCAGCGGGGCCATGGACAAGGGACAGTACTACGAATACACGATTACACGCAAATATGACCAATGTTATGGTCATGTGATTGAAAGCCTGCGTGTACGAGAACACAGTGTGTAGGAAAGCGGCAGTTCAAGACCGGAGAGCGTCGAGACCGGGACTGTTAGTCGGCTATGAAGTCGGTCCTGGTCGAGTCCTCATGTGTTGATGTACAAGTCCAGAAAGAGAGACAGTAGAGTTTTGTACGGTGATGTACAGAGTGACATTTTAGTTGTTGATGTGTTTGATGCCAATTGTCTAGTATTGGCTGTTACCTACTTATTCACTCATTATTAAAGTACCCGATATTGTGGAGCTCTTGTTGTCAAGTTCTTGATGTGTTGATGTATTGTGTTGTGTTTAACAGTGTTTACAGAAGGCCTGATTGGGAGAGAGAATCGTAACAATATTTTGCCGCAACCAGGACAAGCATAACCATTTTCCATAGGTGGCCGATTAAGATTTTCTTTTTGCCTTCTACGTCTGTTCTCGGGAGCGGATTTTCGGTCTCAAATCTGTCCCGCGGCATCTGTAAATGACCTCCAGATGTCTTGTTCCGAGGCCGCATGCAACCAGGTGCTCTCTTTTATATCAACTAAGGCATGTTGGCGTTAGGCCCTTGTCTTTAAAGCGTTTCCGTGGGGAACCTCTGTTACGTCGACCACCTTTTAGCTAATCAAAAAAGACTGTTCAGCGTAACTGTCGGACCATAAGAAGAAGTTCTACTATGCTGTCCATACTGGCGTTTGTAAGGATATCGTTGTTTGTAGTGCTTTCTTGTCACCGTATGTCCATGAAGAAGCGCAAGCGTCTTTGGTGAAAGCGTTTGTGTAGTCTTAGTTGCTTTCTGTATAATACTCTATGTCTCAGATAGAAGGGTTGAGAGAACCACCGCTTGGTAGACACTGATTTTTGTAGACAGGCGGAGAGATTTAATCCTCCTGACTCTAGCTACTGGCCCTGGCCCTACGGTTATCAACTATGAACTTCCCTTGAAAGCGGTGCATTCATTGATATTACGCTTTCCAGATATGTCAAGTGGTCTACCACATTAAGTGGATGTCCATTTACGGCTATGTAAGCTCATTTTAATCATCGTTTCAATAATAAAGCATCTTTACCCTACCATGTTATAATTAGATATGTATGCATACATTTAAATAGTTGAAATAATTTAATAACATCAAGATTTATTTATTTTTTAAATTAATATTTGTTGCATGAAAAGATCAGTGGATAAATGACCAGGGGATGAAATAACCAAGGATAAAGTAATTAGAGATGTAATGAATGGGGGATGAAATAACTGGGGGTGAAAGGACCAGGGATAAATGACTAGAGGATGAATTAACCAGGGATAAGGTAATTAGAGACTGGGGAATGAAATAACCTGGAAATGAAATAACCAGTAATGACGTGACCAGGGATGAAATCACCTGGAAATGAAATAACCAGTAATGACGTGACCAGGAATTAAATAACCTGGAAATGAAATAACCAGTAATGACGTGACCAGGGATAAAATCACCGAGAAATGAAATAACCAGTAATGACGTGACCAGGGATGAAATCACCGAGAAATGAAATAACCAGTAATGACGTGACCAGGAATGAAATCACCTGGAAATGAAATAACCAGTAATGACGTGACCAGGAATTAAATAACCTGGAAATGAAATAACCAGTAATGACGTGACCAGGGATGAAATCACCGAGAAATGAAATAACCAGTAATGACGTGACCAGGGATGAAATCACCGAGAAATGAAATAACCAGTAATGACGTGACCAGGGATGAAATTATGAGGAAATTAAATAACCTAGGATAACATGACCAGGGATAACAAGACCAGGGATAACAAAACCAGGGATAACATGACCAGGGATAACATGATCAGGGATAACATGACTAGGGATAACATGACCAGGGATAACAAGACCAGGGATAACATGACCAGAGATAACATGACCAAGGATAACATGACCAGGGATAACAAGTCCAGGGATAACATGACCAGGGATAACATGACCAGGGATAACATGACCAGGGATAACATGACCAGGAATAACAAGACCAGGGATAACATGACCAGGGATAACATGACCAGGGATAACATGACCAGGGATAACATGACAGGAATAACATGACCAGGGATAACATGACCAGGGATAACATAACCAGGGATAACATAACCAGGGATAACATAACCAGGGATAACATGACCAGGGATAACATGACCAGGGATAACATGACAGGGATAACATGACCAGGGATAACATGACCAGGGATAAAATAGTAACGAAGATTTAATGAGCCGGGGATAAAGTAACTGTGAACTGTGAACGAAATGACAAGCGCCTTCTTTTCCTTCGGACACAGTATTTGTATGAAAAAGGAACACCAGCCGATACAATTCGATCATAGCTACTGGCCAGACTTTCCCCTCACTTCCATAACCCTTCCCCATTTATGGAGTTCACATTATTTTTAATAAACTCTCCTTTAATTTTAACAGAGAACAAATAATTTTATCTCCCCCCACCCTCCAAATCAAGAGATTTTAAAAACATTTTTTTCTCTAAAAAACAAAACATGTCAATTGCTTTTGTACTACACAATACACAAAGGTCAAAGGTCTCTGATCAGACATGTGATGGTGTGTTAGTGACCTGGACAAAATGAAAAAGGGGGCGTTTCAATGCCTCTTACACTGAGCACTTACGTAATTGATGTGCTTCTCGATGTATTGTTAAAACAATAGTCTCGTAAGTATAGCACAATACCCGCAATAGACATCATAGACTGCTCTCATAAACATAGCACAATACCCGCAATAGACATCATAGACTGCTCTCATAAACATAGCACAATACCCGCAATAGACATCATAGACTGCTGTTATAGACATCGTAAATATTTCTCATACCTAGCGCAAATTACTTTTACACCGCAAACTGTTTAAATAGACATCGTAAACTTCTGTCTTGGATATCAGTGTTTCTTTTATCCGAGATACACATATGGGCAAACAGACGAACAAACAGACAGCACAAGAAAAAAATATTTTGTTCCCTGCCGCTTTTTGGATGCTTCTTTATATCTTTTTTTCAGAGTCATCCGAAGGGGAATAGCCGCTATTAGTTTTGTGTGGTCTGTCTGTCCATCCGTTCGTCCGTCTTTTTTAAAATCTCACAAACTAGAAAAGATATTCCAAATCCAACCTCAAGATATTTGATACTTTTTAAAAGTCCGGATGCTAGTCTCCATTTTTTTTGTCTAAAAGCAAAAGAAAAATAATTTTTTAAATCAGCTATGCGAACAGTTTTTTTTTTTACTAAAAATAAACCATTTTTACAACTATTCACTATTAATAGTAACAAAACAAAACACGGTAGATTATTAAGTAGTGTAGATAATTATGCACCAAATTTTTCTGATATTGAAAAAACGAAACAAATCCTACATCGTACTGATACATGGTTGTAATTGTGGTGTTCTTCCACTTAAGAAAAGCCCTTTTTAAATGTATTTTATATATTTACTTTTCTTTAAAAAATTTATTAACGTCAATTTGTATTTATAAATTTGATATTAGAACATTAAAATATTTATATTTACACACAATTCAATACTTTGGATCTGGTGACGATGTAACCTGTTTGTATTCATGGCTGTGTGCGGACATTAATACATCTGATTAAAAATTACAGATTGAGAAACGTCCGCGGAATTAATTATTCACTTACATTTCAAGTGCTCCGAGAGCATGTGTTTACATGTTTTAACGTTATAGAGTCAAGTTTGTAGACATGTTGACATCATTCTATTGCCCTTATAATAAGTGACTCTTTCAACCATGACCAGAACGAATACGCTGTTCAGTTATGTACTCTTCTTTGTAGGAAATGTATTTCTTATATCTGTGAGACAATGAAGGAGATAACTCTTGTGTTCGGAGTTCTTTACCTTATGCCGAGTGCTTGTATTTTCATTTTTCCAGGTATGTGAATTTAATAACTTCTAATAATAATAATAATAATAATAATAATAATAATAATAATAGAACATAGTAACAATATAAAAAAATGTGCATTTAATAATTTGATTGCCAGGGGTACAAAGGAGTGTTTGTGTCTGTTTGTTTTTGCTATCGGTGTCTTGAATCTCTTTTGTGATGGTAAAATCACAAAATCCTGACCCAAAGAGTGATCTATTATTTCTAGAATTTTTTTGCTTTTTTATAGATGTTTGTCTCAAACAGCTGCCCATACGGAGTTTGTTTTTTGCCAATAACTTTACCAGCAGCATTTAGGATTCAATGGAGTTAATTTTTATTTTATATGCTCAGATTGCCATACCAGGCAGTCATATTAAAACTTAAAATATTGCAGATGTGAGCGTGATAAAACATAGCCAAGGCCTTTTCGCTAACATTGAACGAGGACAGTCTTCTCATTAATCGTAATCATTGCTGCCCTTTTTTGCTGATATAATCAGTATTAACAGTAAAATTTACATGTGTCGGGTGCTACTTTAAAATTAACGGTTATTAAATCCTAGTCCTCACCTCCCGCAGGATGACGAAATGACTCCAACCCAGGCTCAAAACCTTGTTGAAAGGCGTAGTGGCCAAGATGTTTGGCTTCCAAATCTGAATGTTCAAAGTTTAAATCTTGACGATGACTTGGGTTTTGAATTTTCGGGATGTTTAGGTCACTCCTGAGTCCAAGCAACTTAAATATTTATCTGGCATTCGTTTGGGACAGTAAAGGCGGTTGGCTGTTGTGCTAGATACATGACACCTGTAATAGGCCTCGCAGCTATAGAGATCGGTCTGACTTCGACAATTACTCAGGAGGTTTTTAAGTGTTTAGGCAAAACAGAAGAACAAGTAGTAAGAACTGAGTCTAGACTTCTGAATGATGAAAAAAAAATTGAATACAGATAGAGCCAAAGTCAAGGCTGTGTCGATAATTGATGTTGTTACCTCCATGTCTTAATGCCAACTGATCAAAATCACATATTTATCAAACTTCACTAAATGTCGCGCTCAAAGTCCATCAACTATAGTGCGTTGCTAAAGCCAATTGTGTCTTTGTTGTGAGTCTTTAAAAGGCTTTCATTATATGGGGTCACAAAAAAACAAACAACAAATAGCTTGCTTGATGACTTGCCAATTTTCGTAGTCACATTCACTTTTCACATCTTCTTCACACTTTATAGTTCACAATTAATTGGTGCACTTCAGGCAGTGCCGAAAACAATTACGGGGTCCTAAGCGAAACAGATTGCGCGGGGACATTAACCCTTAAAACACGTGTGACAGTTTAGCCTCTAGACATCAGAATCGTAATTCCATTTTGACACCCCAAAATCACACTTTTGTCTACATTTTAGTAGATTTTTATGAGTTTTCAGGAAATTTTAATATAAATCTTCCAGGAATTTTCCGTATATTTAGCAATTTCAGGAGATTTCCAGAACTCCTTGAAAATCATGAGGCAGCGGGAATATTAGTTATAATTATTTAATTGGATAAATTATAACTTCATTTAGAGCGGGGCATATGACAGAGCAGGGCCCAGTGCGCTTTCATAGTTTGTAGTGGCCTAAGGCAGCTCCTTACCTCAGGTTAGTGTTCTTAGCAACATATGGCAAGTGGTAACATATGCATACTTAGCAATTCATTGCGGCCACGGAAACCTTTAAGTCATTGTTCATAATATTGCATAGCATATAGCTACGTGACAGCAAGTACAGTTCATCACATGACCAACTCAACACCCAAAGTAGAGCAAAAAGTAATTCTGACCAAAAAAAGACCAATTTTACTAAACCCCTATTATTACTTTTAATGACAACAAACTTTGAAACCTTTTTGAAAGATACAATTCATTTTCCACATTATTCGCTCACCCTTTCATATACAACTATCCTTATCAATTATCAATACTATACTATCTATCTATCTATCTATCTATCTATCTATCTATCTATCTATCTATCTATCTATCTATCTATCTATCTATCTATCTATCTATCTTTCTCTCTCTCTCTCTCTGTGATTCTCTCTCTGTATATATATATATATATATATATATATATATATATATATATATATATATATATATATATATATATATATATATATATATACATCTGGTAGTGATGTTTGCGCGCTGGGCTGTCGTTCGGACTTTTCAAGTTCCCGGGTTCAAATCATAGCCCGCTCACACCCCCCTTCGTCCTTCGGGAGGTTCAGACTAGGAAGTATGTCTTAAACTCTAGAGGAGCATCCGAAACATGGAAAACATTTTATAAACAAACAAAATAGAAATGTCTCAATGGCGGTCTGACGCTTTTTGACATGAACCTTTTTTTTAGTATTGCATGGATTGCTGAAACATATTTTGGCCAAACACCCCTCCTCCTCCTCCACCCTTCACTTTTAACATAATTTTAGCCCATATTTTAGACTTCGTTTTGTTGAGTTTAAACGGCCCCCTTCTATCGACCCCCCTACTCACACAAACTTCCTGCCTGAGAAGTCTAAATTTCTTTTTCTATTTTTTTCCCGTCACCATTTAAAAAAAAAATCACAATCACAAATGTTTCTTTGGCTTATTCCAATATATGAGTATATCATAAGCTCTATGTTATTTTTAGTCGGACTATTTTTTATTTGTTATCACTCTAACATTGTATGGCTCTATCACCCAAAACTTAATTTCTTGCTACCTCCTTTATCAATACACAAAATAAATGTGTATAATAGTTTTACCTACATTTGATTTTTGTTTGTATAAATTTTACACTCAAACATAAGAGAGTCAATAAAGTGGAATTTTGTGACTAATATTATGCTTTAATTTTGATTATTTTAGGTGAGATTTCAATGTTAAACCATCACTTGCCTCAAGGTATATTGAGGTTAAAACACCTCTGTTCTATAAAACAAATATATGCAATCGACAGTCACCAAATTCCATGAGCGTAGCCATAGGGGATTTTGAGATTAACCCCTCTCCTCCCTAAAGAGGGCTATAAGTTTAAACCCCCCCCCTTCACATGTTTTAGAGTTTAAAACCCCCCACAGAGAGTTTTAAGGTTCTTCTTCTAGCCAGCTTTATAGGCTGCTGAGCTGTGAGCTCTTTAAATTTTAAGGTTACAAACTCCCTCTTCAATATTATTTAAAGCCAACTACAGTAACCTAATTCTATGAGCTTAAGGGGGGTCTTCTTTAAAAAAAAAACAAAACACCAGATATTTTCTTATTTAACATCCTCCACCCAAACAGAAGGTTAAACTATAAACGTTACTTTTTCAATATAAAATCTTTAGCCATTTGTCACCTAATTCCATAAGCGTAGCCAAAAAGGGTTAAAATACTTATCAGTTGATGGGCTCCATTAGTCTAGTGCAGTAAATAGCCGATTTGATTTTTGAATTGATTTTTTTAAAATGCAGGATTATGTATTGTAGATGCCCCAGAATATGCATTTTTGTGGGGTCTTAAATACCAGAGATTATGTTTGGTTTAGTAGTTAATACTGGATGATCGTTTTTGGTTTATAATGAAAAAGAAATGTGTATAACTTTTTTTTTACAAGACTTATATTTTTAGACTGCTTTAAACATAATCTAAATATGTTTTATATTATATTCCCCAGACATTATTGATCGCCACTACTCTTCGTTTGAACTTTGTTTAGGTAAATTTAAGTGTCACATAATGGGGAGTTAACCATTTATTGTGAAGACAGGAGTGATTTACCCTAAGAAAGTTTTATAAGGCAAAAAATATATAACGAACCGACCTGTGGCGTAGCATACGCTCCAACCCTCTTTTTTTTCTGAGCCTCACTCTCCGGCCCCCTCAAAAGTTACGTAGGGTAACTCTAGTCTGACATGTTGGCACAACCATGCGGGCACTACGATGAAAAAGTTATGCAAGTCGAACTAGAGTTACCCCACTTAATTTTTCTCGATGACAGAGAGCGAGGCCTAAAAAAAAAAAAAAAACCGGAGGGCGTATGCTACGCCGCGGGTCGGCTCGTTATATGTTTTTTGACTAATAAGTAGATATAGCGTCAAATGATTTCAAGGCAGTTAACCCTGATATTTTTTAAAATTTTTATTTTGGGGCATTTCCAAACGTGACATTTTTCAAACCTTGTGTTAGTGATGAAATTTACTTTAACTCATTCGAAAGGCCTTCCCGAACATATGACTATTTGTGAAGCTTATTGCTCATCAAGTACATATTTCGGCTAAAAGTGGTCATTTGTTGACTTGAAGCTTGTGACCTTAGAAGTTGTTGTTTGTGTTGGCCTGAAGCCTAGACCTTTGTTTGGCTAAAAGTGGGTGGTCATGTGTTGACCTGAAGTCTGTGATCTTAAAAATTTTTGATTTCCTGACCATAATGTGCATCATACAGCGTCTTAGAAAGAAAGGTTTTATCAAATGAGACGTAACTTTGTCTTATGATATATGATTTCTATTTATTTATTTGTACTTCATGACGTGTCCGGTTTATCATACCATTTTTGAGTATGCTTTATTTTTATTAAGAAGGCTGTTTAGTTTATGGCCAGTAAATTCACCAGCTATTCGACTTTAATTGTAAATAAACTATTCGTAAATATGTTTACCCGCGTCTTTGTTAAGTCTAAGGAGTTGCTTACATCTGTGTCATTATATACCTTAAGGGTATACTTAATAACCTAGGAAATATAACTAGGGACCAATATACCACTGGTTGAACGTGCCTGCACACCTTAAACACTGATCGGCTGATCTTAATAAGTTAATTCTAGCTATAGGTCACATGAAATCTGGTTATTGACGAAACTTCTCATTGACTATTTTTATCTGTACCCGCTACTAATTATACGAAAAATATCACATGTGTCATTATAACTTGGCTGCACTTTAGAAGCTATAGCATCGTTTAGTAACAGTAGGATTTAAAATAGATTCGGGGAAAAGGTCGAGTTAACAATTTTAATATCATATCAGCTTTACAAAAATAAAACAGGATTACAAAGAAAGTTTGTGTGAGAGAGTTTGTGTTATCACACACAAACTCAGAGGGGCTTCCATTGAGTTCACCAATGGACGAGGAATATTTAAGCTATATTCTTGTTATGATCGTTAAAAGTAATAAAATTAAAAATCATTGGGCAGTAAAATAAAAATAATAACCATCACAATCTAAAATCTATATTGTCTATATTGTCTACATCTTAGAATTAGATCTAGAACTGTAACTAGATCTAGATCTAGAACCGGATATAGAACTAAATATAGAACTAAATCTAGATCTAGAACTAGAATCAAGTGTAGATCAAGAATCTTGATATAGAATCTAGATCTAGTCTAGAATTCACAAAAATATACACTTACTTTACTTACTTACTTACAATTACTAGACCTAGGCCAATGTTATGATCAGGAATAGTAGACCTTTTGGTATCTAGTAATAGTGCTCTATGCTGTTCGTATCCGTTTCACTAATAAATGTGATACTTTCGGTTACATAGTAAATAATAAATCTGCAATCCTAAGCTTGCAGAAGATAAGCTAATGCCTTAATAATTCAAATTTTGTTCAAATTATCAATACATCTACATAGTTTGATATATGTTGTCATCTCACAAAATGTATCCAATTTATCAACATTACTCTTGTTTTTGTGAAATCATTTGAATCAGGATTCGACTCTGGTTGGTGCCGAAATGACTATTGGAGCCATCATGATGATGTACCTCAAGTTTGCAATCCAGGAATGTACGGGCCGTTTTGTCAACTAAAGTGCAGCACTCACTGTTACGGTCAAACTTGTGACAAGGACTCGGGTCAATGTGACAAAGGATGTATGGGCTATGGTAATCCACCACATTGCTCGAAAAGTAAGTGCTTAATGTTGCTTTTTTTAAGCTATGATAATTCATTACATTGTTCAAAAAGTTAGTGCTTAATGTTGCTTTTATTTAAGCTATGATAATCCACCTTCTTCTTCTTCTTCTAGCCAGCTTTTGCAGACTGTGCCAAGGAAAAATTGCGTGCTGTTTTCATCAGTTGTTCAGCACTGCCATATGGGGTGTTGGTTATGTTGGGCTGTAGTGGTAGTAGGGTCTGCCTAAGGTGGATTAGGGAGGGGCATTCAAAAAAGATATGGTTTACGGTTTTATAAGGGTGGGCGCAGTATCTACAAAGGGGGATTTGTGTGGAATTTATTTTTTTAAGATTATAATTTATCAGAGGTGTTAGTCCTGTCCTTAGTTGGAAAATTGTAGATTTCTCTTTGAGAGGGAGGAAGTTAATACTGTCCAGTTTGTTAGGCATGTTCATTTCTTTGTATATGGCTCTGCCTGTGTTTCCTGTTGCCCGTTGGTTAAACCAGTTCTCTTTGTGGTTGTTGATTAACATTGACTTTTGGGTTAGGTAGTTAACATGTCTAGCTGGTTGTTCAAAATATGATAATCCACAAGATTGCTCAAAATGTAAGTGCTTTAATGTTGCTTGTATTTTCATTCCATAGAATTTCGAATCAAGTACTATATTTTTTTTCTTAGACGTTACCATTTAGATGTTACCTTGTTGACGTTACCTAGTAGACTTTATATGTTTCATGTTACCTATTAAATTTAACTATTTGTATGTCACCTTTTGACAGTTACCTTTTAGGTGATTACTTTTTAGAATTTACCTTGATATCAAAGTCCTCTACGATCGATGATAGCCATTTGAGTTCGAACATCAGTTTTTTTTTAATTAGTCTGTCTAAAGGTATTTAAAAAAATGTCTTTAATATAGCGCAACTGTCATGCTTATATCTATCATTATGCGCTATTGTCCAATGTCATTTGTGAACGGAGTGAGGGGGTATAAAGGAGTATTTTACAGTGCCAACTTTATGTGCTCTGAAAACACAACTCAGCTGAAGCCAGGATTCAAACTCGAGACCCTCTTGTTAGTTGAACAAGCGGTTTTGTCTCTCAGCCACAAAACTCATTCGTGGGCAATGAAAGTGGCAAGGCCAATGCACGTCATTACGTTAGAGTCTAGAGAAGTGGTTCTCAACCTGTGGGCCGCGACCCCTTGAGGGGTCGATTGACGATTTGTCAGGGGTCACCTTAGACCATTGAAAATATGGACTGTATTTTGTCTATTCTTCTATTGCTGTGTGTGTGTGTGTGGGTCGCAGCAGAGTGGGGGATAGTAAAAAGGGGTCGCCGAGCTTAAAAGGTTGAGAACCGCTGGTCTAGAGTATTGGTCGTTTTTTAGCTTTTCACACCGCAGTGTAATAGGGCGCACATCATGAAGACTACAGCTCCAATAGGTCGGGGGCTATTATACCCCACTAAGCAGCTGATGCATGAGCTGGTCTTTAAAAAGTTTTTGAATTGGCATAGCTAGGGTGGGGGAAAAGGGGGGGGGTCCATATTCGAAGAATGCCCCCGGGCCTTCACTTGAGAAAGGACCCCCCCCCCCCCAAAATAAGTGTCCAAAATATTTTTTTATATTAAATATTACGTCATTATCATATGTCATGACGTCAAATATTCTATTTATGTGTATATTTCTGTCTGTATAAAAGAAAAGAGTCCTTATATTCACAACTAATTACCGTAAGGATAAATAAAGCAGTCTTACTCTTATCCTTAGTCTTAGTCCTAATATGCAGGGGCACCTGAAGAATTCATGCCCCAAAGCCCTCAAAATTCCTAGCTACGCCCCTGAATTTTTTTTGTAGAGAAAGGACATTAATAACCTCTTTTAGTTCGCCACTACTGGTCAGAGTGCTTCTATATCTTTTAACAAATCATCTTTAATCTTCGGAATCGAAGGCATTTCCATTATTATATATTACATATTTCAAGATTTAATACTTTTTTTTAGTCATTTGTATTGATGTTGGTCAGAGAACGCCCATGCTCATTTCAGAGTGCCAAAAAGATCTCTGGGGAAAAAATTGTCAATCTAGATGTTCTACAAAATGTTTCGATAGAGTGTGTCATCACGTGACGGGCACGTGTTTAAACGGATGTAGCGGTTTTTTAGATCCACCAAACTGTGTAACACGTATGTTGGTTTACTAGATAGATAGATAGATAGATAGATAGATAAATAGATAGATAGATAGATAGATAGATAGATAGATGGATAGATAGATAGATAGATAGATAGATAGATAGATAGATAGATAGATAGGTAGATAGATAGATAGATAGATAGATAGATAGATAAATAGATAGATAGATAGATAGATAAATAGAGAAAATTAGCAATAAAATTAATTTGTTGATATATTATTATAATTATAATTGATCGATAAAATCGTTTTTAAATCCATTTCTTAGCTTGTCTTGCCGGAACCTGGGGTGAAAACTGTAACATTAAATGCTCAGAAGATTGTCACAACAGATCATGTGATCCAAGAACTGGACAATGTAACAAAGGATGTAATGGATTCAGTGATCCACCAGATTGTTCCACTGGTATGGTAAAAATATCTGTCTTGTTTCAACAATTAAAGAAAACCACGTACTACAAAGGTGTGTATTCGTTTTCGACACATATTGTTTCAGCTGAACAGACTTTGTGACGATTCAGATTACGAAGCACAAAGTAAAAATGAATATAATATTAAAGCAGCGGTTCTCAAACTTTTAAGCTCGGCGGCCCCTTTTTGCAATCCTTGACTCTGCCGCGAACCCCTTCCCCTTTTTTTTTTTTTTGCTATTGATGTATTGATAAAAACAATCCATGTTTTCGATAGTCTTATGCGACTCCTGGTAAATCGTCAATCGGCCCCCAAGGGGGGCGCGACCCGCCGTTGAGAACCCCTGCATTAAAGAAAGATGTTTGGGAAGGACAGTATTTTATAATTATTTAAACAAGCAAAAGGCGAAGGTGGTTAAGCTGTAAAAAGCTTGGCTTCAGAATCGGAGTTAACGAGTTCGAACCCTGGGACTTGGGGAAGAGTAAAGGCAGTTGGTCGTTTGTGCTGGCCAAATGACACCCTTGTCAGCCATGGGCCACAGAAATAGATTCACATCATCTGCCTTATAATACAAAGTTCTGAAAGGCGTTCTTCAAATAAGAAAAAAAGAAAAAATACTTTTAAACAATAACAAAACTTATCTAAGGAAAGAGCTCCACACTTACAACTATATCTCTTACTTATCTAGAAGAAGCTATTTCCCTTTTTCTACATCAAACGAAATAATAAGTATTATTATTTAATTTAATTAAATCGTTAATGTTTTAATTCTTTTCACTTGTTCCGAGAATAATCGTGCAAGAAAAAAAAATTGATAGTTAACAAAAAGGACAAAACACTTTATATTTAGTCGTTACTGTGTATACAAAAGGATTAAATTCCTTTTGTTGGTATCAAACAAAATAATTAATTACCAGTCTGTGGAAAGACAAAGGCATAGCTATCGACACCATAATAAGACTGATGCGCCCCATGGTCATGGCTACATTCTTATATGCTGCGAGTCTTGGAAGCTGGATGCAGAGCTAGAGAGGAGGATCTTAGCTATGGAATAGAGATGCTACAGAAGGACCCTGGGTATAGCTTAAAAAAGAAACGAAGAGGTTACAGACAGGGTTATTTTAGCGATTGGACACCATTGAAAAAAAAAAGCAAACTAAAACTCGATGTCCACATTATAAGGTCTTCGGTGCTCCCAAAGACTTTCCTTCAGGAAACAGCATCATGAAAAAGCGATAGGAAGACTACATATATAAATGGACGGGCCAGTCATTGAAAGAGATTCTAATAAAGACAAAGTACAGAGAGGAATGGTGGATTCTAATAAAGACAAAATACAGAGAGGAATGGTGGATTCTAATAAAGACAAAGTACAGAGAGGAATGGTGGATTCTAAGAAAGACAAAGTACAGAGAGGAATGGTGGATTCTAATAAAGACAAAGTACAGAGACGAATGGTGGATTCTAATAAAGACAAAGTACAGAGAGGAATGGTGGATTCTAAGAAAGACAAAGTACAGAGAGGAATGGTGGATTCTAATAAAGGCAAAATACGGAGAGGAATGGTGGATTCTAATAAAGACAAAATACAGTGAGGAATTGTGGATTCTAATAAAGACTAAATACAGTGAGGAATGGTGGATTCTAATAAAGACTAAATACAGTGAGGAATGGTGGATTCTAATAAAGGCAAAATACAGAGAGGAATGGTGGATTCTAATAAAGACTAAATACAGTGAGGAATGGTGGATTCTAATAAAGACTAAATACAGTGAGGAATGGTGGATTCTAATAAAGACAAAATACAGAGAGGAATGGTGGATTCTAATAAAGGCAAAATACAGAGAGGAATGGTGGATTCTAATAAAGGCAAAATACAGAGAGGAATGGTGGATTCTAATAAAGGCAAAATACAGAGAGGAATGGTGGATACTAATAAAGGCAAAATACAGAGAGGAATGGTGGATTCTAATAAAGGCAAAATACAGAGAGGAATGGTGGATTCTAATAAAGACAAAATACAGTGAGGAATAGTGGATTCTAATAAAGACAAAATACAGTGAGGAATGGTGGATTCTAATAAAGACAAAATACAGAGAGGAATGGTGGATTCTAATAAAGACAAAGTACAGAGAAGAATGGAAAAAGACGGTCGACAAATCTTGTGTGGTGCCCCAACGTTCCATCAGACTAAGAGATACGTGAAGGTAAAGAATTGGCTTATTGGTTAATTTGTTTATTCATGCATTGTCTTTGTCAATTAAAAATTGTGCGATTTTTTAACTTGGTCCGACAAAGGTTGTCGGAGAAAAAACTCGTTTAATTTTCAGTGTTAGACAAACAGGGTGAATTGATATAAGCTATGTAAAAAACAAATGCTGCTCCTATAGTAGTGTTGTAACCCTGCCTTGCACCAGTGCTTGAGATGCGCACTAGCGCACTGTTGAACGTAAACAGGAAGACACTAGAATGGAGAGAAGAACAGTGCATCAGGGATTGTGAAGAGTCTGAATGCTTGGGAAACTAAGAGGCCAACTTTTGTGCTGCCTGAAGTTTGTAGTAGGGACCTGGAGCGGGGAAGGCTGTGGTTGGTCTACATTCGGGTTAAGTAGCAAAGGACTGGTATACTTAGTAGTAAGACTTTGAGGAAGCTGAAGGATGTTATGTGTTTGCCTAGTGAATAAACACCTGTCTTTATTTCCTGTTAAACTGTGCCTGCCTTTTCGTTGAGTGCCTACCCTAGAGTTACAACAGTATATTGTTAGTTATATTAAGTATATCATTTAATCTTCTCTACGTACTGATCAAGATTATTGGTTTATTGTCTACAAATATTTACGGGTTTAAGTTTATTTCTCAGTTTGCGCTGAAGGAACCTGGGGACATAACTGTCGATGGAACTGCTCGAATAAGTGTTATGGTCGATTATGTGACAGTGTAAATGGAGAGTGTGACAATGGATGCCATGGATTCAGTAATCCTCCATATTGCGATAAAGGTAAATAGTGCTAACATTGAAAGACATTTAGAAATGATTAAATAATCGTAGTGATTGCATCATATTAGGAATCATAGAAGCGTAGGAAGACAGCTCTTAACAGCCAAATGCCCGGAACTGTTAATGACTGTTACGTACACAGTATCTATATTTTGATCGTCTGCTACCTTGGGAAATTCCATCACGCGGAGAGCTATGTGTCAGAATAAATGTGATTGGTTTTGAAATATTAATTATTGTACATAGAGCTGCATTTATTGGTCGGCATTGCAACGAGGGGCGTGACAACTCTTTACCCGGGGAAAAGTTCTAGATTTTTAGTCAGTCTTGTAAGGAACGTGTTATAGAGAACATGTACCTTTTGTATTAGAACTCAATTATATTATTGTGTAGATCAGTTATTTTATTCAAGTACATTTAACCATTGCAATTATTTGTGAATAGCTTTTTCAAGTTCTGAATTAATGTAATTGTTTTTAGACGAAGAGAAGTTTCTTTATTGAATATAGTAACATACTTAGATCGACTTAGCGATTGGCAACTTCTAGATGATCCTCTTATCAACTGGCAACATTCTGAATGATCGTATTATCAACTAGATCTAGCTACTTCTATACGATCATCTTATCAATTGGCTACATTCTGAATGATCGTATTATCAACTAGATCTAGCTACTTCTAGATGATCCTCTTATCAATTGGCTACATTCTGAATGATCGTATTATCAACTAGATCTAGCTACTTCTATACGATCATCTTATTGAAAGACGATTTCAAGATCCTCGGCAATCACGATCATTGATGGTGTGATATAGATCAAGATAATCTCCAACGTGACATCTATCATAGCATCTTCATAGATATTGATATCTGACATCCACAATCAATTGATGATTGTGACAATGACCTTTGCCTGAAGAGAAGTATTAGTAAGGGAAATAGCCTTGGGTAGAGTTTGTAGGCGTTAGGTGTACACCATATTGAACACACTTTTAGATACTATACGTTAAAATATATTTAAAATAACTTAAAGGTAAATTTCTAACAAATAGTACAAAATTTCCTCTTCATTCGAGAATGGGAAGTGGGAGAATGAACATAAAACATGGATCACACTGACAGAAGGACAAAATGAGTTCGATAATTTGAGCACTCAATCTATTTTTATTAGAAATATATGCCTTTTTTCATTGCTTTAGTTTGTGACAATGGAACCTGGGGATTCAATTGTCAGTGGAATTGCTCGGAGAATTGTTTTGGTGGAACATGTGACAGTGTCAGTGGAGCGTGTTTGCATGGATGCGAAGGTTTCGCTAATCCACCATATTGTGATTTAGGTATATAATTAAATATCTTTTGTTAATTAAAGATACTATACATTTGATAAGATAAGTATACACTCTGTAACAGAAAATAGCCTTATGATATATACATTTTATCAACGTAACTAAACAAGAAAATGATGTACAATGTAATGTTATAATACAATAGGCTGATGCCTAAGCCCAATTTCTTGCCAAAGCAGCACGGGAGGATAAGTTTTTGACTGGCAAAAGGTTGTAAAGACAATTGTTTCAAAGTCATTGGGTATATCTAATACTAAGTTCTCAATGGAAGATCATTTAAGGTGCTTAGAATTAAGAACTAACGGGATTACGGGAATTTATTTATCGACATTATGGTAGAGTAAAAGAATGTTGCGACTTAGCTCAATACCATATTGATATAATAGGCCTTAACACTGACGTGCGACGTCATAGCCTGTGGGAAGCTTAGACCAATAGCTCAGACGTTATATAACTATTGGTCAGAGTTAGCCATGGGATAGAATTAACAGACAATAGATTCTTGAATCTGACTAGTGAGGCAAACTTGACAAACTTTCAATTCATGTTCGCTGTGTGCGGTGTAGAGGCGCGGTGGCTGAGCGGCAAGGCGATTAGTTTTAGAACCGAGGGTCCCGGGTTTGATTCCTCGTGAAAACTGGGATTTTAAAATTTCATGATTTCTAGGGCCCACCTAAGTCCACCCTGCTCTAATGAGTATCTGACATTAATTTGGGAAAAGTAAGTGCGGTTGGTTCTTCAGCTGGCCACATAATAGCCTCGTAAACTGTTTGCCACAGAGACAGATGACCTAATTTTTGTGTGCGGTGTATTTATTAATGATAGAAATTCAAAAATTACGTTCAATACTATGGCCTCCTTCAGTCGCGAAGCGACTATGGATCATCTCATGGAAATGAGATGAATGCCTGTGGTCGTTAAGATGGCGCCAACACATAGTTCCCCCCTCTCCACCTAGCTAATGTATTAAAAAAAAACCGTTAGTGCCGATACAGTTTGGCGTTAGCAGCGTCAAAGGTCCTGTCAGGGTATTTGCACTGGGTGCTGTAAGCTAACTTATTTTGACAAGTACAACCGAGGAAAAAGAAGAAATCCAATGACTCAGTTCGAATGTGATATAATAGGCCGTTTGTAACTGTACTTTTGATGCCTTGGATGTGGCAAAATATGTAGGTCACAGCTGGTGCTGAGTAGCCATGGGAATTACTGCATTCCTCATTACTCTTTTAACTCAAAGACAAGACTTACTATTTCATGTAATCAAATTTTTGAACGATAAAGCAAAGCTTTATGGCCATAAATATATTCATTTCTTAATTCCACTAAATGTGTATCAAATTAACACTGGAAATCTTCAACACAATTGCTTTACCATCTTCGATCCATGAACATTGTATCAGAAATAGTATAAAAATATTACTTTTAAAATGGTATGTCTCAGAGTGCGACAATGGAACCTGGGGATTGAATTGTCAGCAGAACTGCTCAGAGAATTGTTTTGGTAGATCATGTGACAGTAAGAGTGGACAATGTAGCGTTGGTTGTCAAGGTTTTAGAAATCCACCGGACTGTGATATTGGTACGTACTTTTGACCTTATGTTTGTATAAAAATGGTTAGGTCTTTCTAAAGTCTTTCATATTAAAAGACTTTTAAAAAGGAGTTATTCATTAAAAAGAAAGAAAGGTGATTGTGTGATAGATTTACACATTGTGTATGTAGATTTGGTGATTACTAGTATATTTATGACGTTTTAGTTTTAGTTATTTAAAAAATGTTTTGTAAATGTAAAATGGTGGTCGCTGCATTGACATCCTATAAAGATATTTAGATGAAATGTTTCGATGTACCCAATAATATGGATTATAAAAATGAAGTATGAAAAAATTTATTTAATAAATTAAATACAAAGATGTAAAAAGTCCGTTTTAAATTTATGTCGGATTTAGGTTATAGGAAAAGTCCAGACGTTTTATCAATTACATGGGGTTTTTTTTGTTTGTATTTTGTTTGTTTTTTTATAATTAAGAAATATAAAAGACAAAAATATCAACATGCCATAACTGAAGGGCAACTGAGTCATAGATGTAGTCTAAATAATATCCAAATGATAACCTATCTCTAAACATTGCAAGGCTTATCTCCTCTTTTTTCTATACAAAACCAAATAAATTAATTACAAATAAATAATTAACAGGTGGTCATTTTTAATTATTATTTAATGTATTCTTTTTGTCTGCCACAAAAACACTTGACCTTTCCCCATCTGTCCTGTAGAGCGAAGGGTCTGAAGGGAAACTTTGCTTACCTTTTTCTATTGCTTTTGTAAATGAAGAATTGTGCAAACTTTCAACTTGATCTGAGAATGGGAAATTGGAATTTAAAGGTCTTTAAGAATCCATTCTGACAGACATCTAGAGTGACTAAAAGTTGGTAAAAAATGTCCAGATTGTTGTTATTAGAATATGAATTTTATTTCTTAGTTTGTGACAAAGGAACTTGGGGCCTCAATTGTCAGCAAAATTGCTCAGAATCATGTTTTGGTGGATCCTGTGACAGTGTGAGTGGAGAGTGTGACAACGGATGTGTTGGTTTCAGTAATCCACCAGACTGTAATGCAGGTATAAAGTTTGATCTCTTATGTTTGTTAAATCTTCTTTGCAATGGTTGCGAATATGTCATTGTTTCAGTGTTTTAACTTTCATAGACCGGTAAAAGGTTGTTGTTAAGACAAGTGTTTTAAAGACATGGGGTATATCTAAAACTAAATGACTTCTTCTTCTTCTTCTTGAAACTGTCAGGTAGAGTTGAGCCTTCGACTCTTGGAACTCCAGGCCAGCCAAATTGAACAGGAGCTCCCTTTCACCGGCCTGAATGGGAACAGTGTACGCTGTTCTGTCTGGCGGGTTGTCAGACTCACGGCCATAGACTGCATGCACAGGGACCCCTGCCATTTTCCTTTTCTATACCAGGCTAACCGTGCAGGACAAATGACTTATAAATGAAGGACATGCTTAAACTGAAAAGAGGACAAAGAGGGACTTCGAATGATGTCAGAGTATATTTAAAAAAAACACGATTTTGACAGAATATATTCATCTGTTGCTCACATACTTGCCGTAGCTCCAGATCCGAAGGCCAAACACTTCCTCGGTCTCAACGTACGCGTCAGCGGACTACACCAACAGCTGATTATAGAGCATAAATTCGTGGTCATGCCATGGTCAAGCGTTGGTCAGGTCTTGTTCACCAGAGGAAAAAAAAAGTAAACACCATAAATCAAGGCCTATTCATTCACACACAAAAAAAAAATGGGTTTGACACCTTGCAACTAAAAACTAAATAATTTCTAAGACGCACATTTTACTACAGCGTAGTGATCTTGTTAAACAGAACATCCGACACGATTTTCATCGCAAATCATTTATGTAGGTCATATTATTAGTATTATGATTATTTTTTCTTTCATTTGTAAACTAGTTATAAAGTATTTTATGTAAATGACAAGGATATTATCTTACCTTATAAAGTACAATTAGAAACATTCTATACAAGAATAACGAGGTGTTAAAAACTTAGTCATGCGAGAGAGAGAGAGAGAGAAAGGTGGAGTATATATTTCACTTTAAATTTTCTAACTTAGAATGTGACGAAGGAACTTGGGGACGAAACTGTCAGCGGACATGCTCAAAGAATTGTTTTGATAAATCCTGTGACAGTGTGAGTGGAATGTGTGACAGTGGATGCAAAGGTTTCAGTAATCCTCCTGTTTGTAATAAAGGTAATGTAGAAATTTCTGGATTCGTTTAATACGTTCCAGAAATACAGAACTTTTTGTTTAGTTAAATATACTTTTTTTTAAATACCTAAAATTTTATACAGGTCCATTTTAAAGAAATTAAAAAAAAATGTTTCTGAATATTTTATTACCCTTGTTGTATCTGTTATACATTGTTCAAAATTTAAATGAAAAAAAAATTAAAAATATATTTATATATAAATTAAAAGATTGTAACAACGGAACCTGGGGACTGAATTGTCAGTGGAACTGCTCAGAGAAATGTTTTGGTGGATCTTGTGACAGTGTCAGTGGAGAGTGTAACAACGGCTGCGATGGTTTTAGTAACCCACCAGCTTGTGATAAAGGTAAGCTGACAAGTCTTTTTTTTTTTCTTATTTCACCTTTGTTTCATAAATTGTATTATTAGCTTACACTTTCCCTCTTAGTTCTAATATATATATATATATATATATATATATATATATATATATATATATATATATATATATATATATATATATGTAAACATATATATATAAATAATAATTATTTTAAAAACTAATGATTATTATATTATTGAGCAATTTGGCACATAAACTTAATCTGGCTGATAACATCATTTATTAAAATTATATAATAATCACCTATTAACTATCAAGTGAATTTTTTAAAATATACATTTAACAGTAACGCCTAGTAATGCATTCTAGGGATTCAAAGTAACTAAAAATTATATATATTTTTCTTTTTACTGAGTTTACCAAGTATCGTGTCGTCAAATTGTGCAGCTATTTTAACTTTATTTAAGTGATTTAAATTCTTAATGAAATAAAATTTAAATAGAGCAGACTTCTTTCTTTTCAACCTTAATAAATCTATTTGGAATACAAACATAAATTTTAGTAAACCTATATGTAAAGATACATATAAAATCCATACAACCAAAAATATCCGCTCCCCATCATAAACAAACACACTCACGTCATTTTTGGCTTCACTTATATGTAACTTGCATTAGAGGAATTGATTTTAAAAAATATTTTTGGTGTTGTAATAGTGTATAACACATTCTGAAAAATTATATTTGAAAAAAAAAAAACCTAGCCCTTATCGTAAACCAAAATCTAGCCCTAACCCTAACCCAACCCTACTGATGACATAATTTACATCTAGTCATTCCACACGACAGTGAACATTTTATAAAAATCTTTTGATCTCCGATTTGAATTAAAAGTTCTCGGTAAGATCAAGACCGACAAATATGAAACCAAAAGATTTTCACATTTTCAGCATTTTCCCATATCCTCGTATACTGACTTGTGTATGCAAACGCGCCATGAAGCTCTTCAAAATCGACACTTACCACTTGAAAAAAAAAAGGCACCTGATAGATCCACGAGTTGAAAGGAAATATCCCGGATTGCAGATTGCACAACAGTATTGGATAGTGAAAGTACAACGGCGCCTGGTGATTACATATGCCCTGGCTACGTCCATGATATATATATATATAGGCCTATACGTTTCAATCTCCATAATATAAAATGTTCGGCTCTGAGGAGTAATTTCCCCTTTCAGACCGTGTGTTGTCTATAGGGCAGATGATGAAAAGGCCCTCTGTTTCTGTGGCTACCATTAACGAGGGTGTCATGTGGCCAGCACAACGACCAGCCGCCTTTTTTACTTTTCGTTTCTTTAACTAACGTCAGGTACCCATCAGAGCTGAGTGGACTCAGAGGCGCCCGAAGATCCCATATTTAAAAATCCAAGTCTTCACCAGAATTCGAACCCCGGACATCGGCTCGGAAGCCAAGCGCTTTGCCTCTCAGTCACTGCGCCCTGGCCCCTCACTATATATCTACCACTTTACTTGAAAGATAAAATATGAAAGTGTAACCTGCTATTACGTAACTGAAGGTTAGAAAGACTAATGTATTCTTTAATAACAAGGTTTTATCAACTCTTTTTTAGTGTAAATTCAATAACCATTTAAGGGCGGGATAAAGGGGCATAATTACATTTCCATTTTCAGCTATTCTTTTTGTACAAGGGTTATGTTTGTATTAAGTCACTACGTTTGTCTGTCTGGGTTCGTATACTCTTTCTCACTTCCCTTTCTCGGATCAAGTTGAAACTTTGAACAATTATTCTTTGTCAATATCATCACATGTATCAATTAAAACATATACTTATTAGGTTTTATATAGAAAATCGCTTATAAATCTTGTAATATTGAGAAATAGCTCAGCGGCTGAACGTTAAGTCATTTCACTCATTGAAGGCTTTTTTATTAGGTTTAAAAAAAAAAATATTTTTAATATATTCCTTTTAGTTTGTGTCAACGGTACTTGGGGTCGAAATTGTGACTTGACCTGCCCTAACTACTGTCTAAACAATTCTTGTGATAAAAACACAGGGCAGTGTGAAATTCAGTGTCTCGACTGTATTCCAGGTAGATGTGAATATATTTAACTTTATACTGTAAACTTAGTTATTAGATTATTATCAAAAATATTTTTTTTGTGTGTAATTTAAATCGTGTTTTACATTTCGGCAATGCATTCTATTCTATAAAGATCTTTCCTTTACTTCTTACTACTCGTTTAAACTGTTGAGGGAAGAAGAGAATTATATATATAGATCTTTCTCATAAATGGCTGTGTATTTGTCCTTATTCACTATTCCATCTTGAATGCTCTCTATCCTTTTCTTCAGTGCCTACGCTCTATCCATCACTTCCTGCCTCCATGTATCCTTTCCCAATGTAACAAAACCTCCATTCGTTTTTTTCTTAGTCTGTCAAAAGGTTCTTTAGATCTATATCTGTTGCAGTTTCTAATTTACCAATGCTATTTATATTATATCTTTGTTTAGACTTTCAAAATTTCTTTTCTTTTAGGTCCCATATTAAACGACTCAGTAGTACTAACACGAGAGGTGAAACAGGCCAGCGAACAGAAATCGAATACATCAATTATTGCAGTCAGCGTTTTAGGAATCGCTGCTGGAGCTATTGTCTTAGTGGTAGTTGTAACGGTACTCATAAAAAAGATTCGATTCCGAAGATCGGAGATGATCGATCCTCTAAAATCTTTGTCGCAGCTGAATCTATACGAAGACGAGGAGAGCGTTAGAGAAGAGGGCGATGAATATAAGCCAATTAGGAGATATTAGCAGGTGCAATAATCCAGTTCAGTTTTCGAAGGGCTGACAACTCTTTCTTTTTTTAAAGAATTATAAATGTAATGCGATGTATGCCATTTTTTAACAAAACTTATATCAACTCGCTGAATCTGACCATCTGTCTGTTTGTCCGTCTGTCTGTCCAGTAAAAAGTTTGAACATGTGTTCCTTCCAATTTGCCAGTCTCGGTCCAAGGTAAAGCTTTTCACATTTATTTACTGAATCTGACAAGACATAAATCAATAAAGGACAAATTAAAAATTCATCAATTGTATGCTAGTGATTGCTTATTTTGTTTAATTTCGTAATAAGGAGGATAAATGTTACTTTATCATATATATATATATATCTAATAGATAAAGTTGAAAGTAAGGCGTATGTATGTATGTATGTATGTATGTATGTATGTATGTATGTATGTATGTATGTATGTATGTATGCATGCCCCGTAAAGAAATCAAAATCGTTCGACCGATCTTGATAAAACTTGGCAGAAATGTTCCTTGGGTACTAACTTAGACAATAGTGTATGTATTGTAGCCCTTAAACAAACTTAAGACCCTAAAAAAAAAAGTTGCCCAACTCTATAAAAGTATTGTATCTTATAAATCTAGGTCATGTTTACATGCTGTGTCTAAATGATGAGGCAAGACCAAGAGGTCACGCATGCCCAGCAGAGATGAAAATCTCTAGACCTAAATTAGCTCTCATTCAAGAAAACATTATTTTGTTATTTTACACATGAACATACAAATACGTGTCTATTCATTTCATTATTTGATGCACATTAACCTTCAAATTTAAGTTTACAAAACATTTTTTTTACATAAAATCCTTCGCTCTAAATGTAAATAGCTTTAAAAACGTCTTGACATACTTTTCTGTAACTTTCGGCACCATTATATCGCGTAGTGATACAAATGAGATGAACGTCAGAGGTCATAATATTGCCCATTATAAAGGCATATTATGAAACCAATAATCTACTTGCAAAATACAATTTACTTTCAAATTTGTTTTTTAAAGCATTTAAGCCTACAGTTACGGTTTAATTTTAAGTCTTTAATTTCAATTTACTTTTTTCTTTAAGATTTACTTATGCGCATTTAGAACTCTTAGCAACTTAGCGACGAAATGATGAATGAAACACGGCCAATGTATCTAGGTCAACACATTACATCTAGGTCGACACAAGCTCACATCACAGTGTTTATAGTCTTTTACTATAATAGACTCAAAGTTTTTATTAATTGACTAGACTACTGTGGCATTCAAATTGTTTAGATTCTAAATCTAGAGCAACATAAAATTAAACTAACAATGCTATATATACAATTACATTCACGCGTTCGATATGATTATAAAATACTAGATGAATTGATTTATTTTTTAAATGAAAATCATTATGTTCACGTCATTATTGATTATTCAAACGGAATAAATGCATGTTATTTGTAGAAAGAAAAACCCGATTAAAGCTAGTGTATATATATATATATATATATATATATATATATATATATATATATATATATATATATATATATATATATATATATATATATCCAAAACTTAACTAGTTAGTTAATCATTTAGCAATAATTAAATGGTTAATTATTTTTGTTTTACATAGCAGAAATCAAGCTAAACCCTATACTTTTCAGATAAATGGTAATAATTTGAGTTAGTTTCCCTAGATAAGCTTTTGTTAAAAAATGTCCTTTTTGTCTTTTGATTGTTGTTTATTCAAAAATGAGACATTGTTTTTATTAGTATAAATTAACATGTCGATGATTCGTATCCTGTACCTCTATGTAACTCTTTATGTTAATTTCTTCTTATTTCAGTTACTAAGTTCATTGTCACTTTTTAAAAAGCTTTGAGGTGTCAATAAATAGACAATCAACTATACGTGTTTTTCTTTTCTTTTCAATTAGCCACTGGTGACTTTATTTCTTTACCACATTATTCAGTGGCGTAACTAAGGGGGGGGGGGATGGGGGGGGGAGAATTTTAAAATCCCCCCGGGCCCCCACCTAGGGGGGGCCCCCAAATGGGTGTCCGAAATTTATTTGTAAATACATAAATTAATATATTTGATTGACAAATAGTGTCAACGGGTGTCTTTTTTAAATCAACATTTATGGATTAAATTTATCACAAAGACTAGACCTAAGTGTTACAAAATTATTTTTGCCGCAGAGATCAGTTTTTATAGCTGATCAGTGGATCTCATTTTAAACTCTGTATCCACGAATAAAACTGCATGATATACAGCGAATTCCAGGTATCTAGTTACGTTTACTAATAATAGATCTAAATTGCTAGTGTTATATGGCTACACTAATTAACCTTGAAGCAAAATTTACAGAATCGAGTATAACTAAAAGTTATTCTTAACAATGCTAAAAGTGTCAATTTTTCGGGTTTGGCGTCTATAATTTCAGAATTAAACTTCACACTCGAGTTATTACCCCTTTATTCATCTTCCCTCAATCCAATGGAAACTCTCTCTTTTTTTTTACATGTAATGATCTAGTCCTTTTGCTTTCGCACAAAACATAAACAAAAAATAATGAGGTAATATCATATAATATTAATACATCCTTCCTATTGAAGTTATTATCACACCCTTCCTTTTAAAGTTCTTAATAGTGATATCTACTAGCAGGGCCGGCCCTAGCATTTGCGGGGCCCTATGCGAAACGGATGGCGCGGGGCCTAGTCTGGGTAGGGATAAGCATAATGTCAAAATTATTTTTTTTTAATTAGAAAATAGGCCTACTTTCGTCTTTGCAATAAATTTTTATCAAATGAAAGCTCGCAATGCCACTTTCTATTTATTGGCACCCCAAAACGTCAATTTCGTCTATTCTTCAGGAGATTTGAATAAACTCAAAAAAAGTTCAGGACTTTATCGTATATTTTGCCTTTTCATGAGATTTCATGGAGGCCCTGGAAAATCAGGAGGTCGCGAAAACCCTGTTATTTTATATACGTTATAATGGTTTAATTTAATAATGTACACTTGGAATTAGCGCGAGGCCTATGAAAGCGCGGCGCCCACTGCGACCGGCACTGTCTACTAGGAACTTTAACAATTCGTCCACTTCTGGTTGTCTTGACTGAACAAGTTCTCTAGACGTTGGTCTATAACTGTCTGTTTCATTTGTTGCAACAGTTTGCAGTTCATTGTCTTCATCGGTATCATAGTACCCAGAGATGTCTTCATCGAAACTCTTATTTAAAAAGCGTTGATTTCTTCTGTATGTTTTTCCATTGTTTGTCTTTATGATGTAAGATCTGGGTGCTGAATTTTTTTTCTATGACAACTGCTTTCTGATATGTTTGACCTAGACGAACTCTCCGACAGAATAATCTTTAGGTAGTCTTGCTTTTGCATCTTATTTCACTTAGCTTTTCATCTGTCGTTCGTTGAGTAATGTCTCTACATTTTCAGCTACCAATGGTTTAAATAGTTTGTGATCAGTTGGAATGATTCCCTGAGTCTTCTACTCGTCAGCAGTTGTGATAGTGAATACGGCAGTCCACTTATCGGAGTATTTCTATACTCGAGCATTACGAGATATGGATCTTTCCCACTTTTGTATACCCTGAATCCTTTTGCTTTCGCACAAAACATAAACAACCAACAATGACGTAATGCCATATAATATTAGCACAGAATCTTCTTCATGCAGTGGAAAATTAAGAATTTTTTGCCTATCTGGAATTCTGGTGAAAGCTCCTGTGCCCAATTAATATAGTTCGGAAGAAACTACAAAAGTCTGGACTGCATATACGGGAATCTGCTAAAGAAATTAGTACCCTTTCATGCTTTCTGCAAAATGATGAGAAACTGACAAAAACCCAATCCATCGAAAAAGCAAAAGAAGGTAGTGAATACTATGGATTCCCTGTAATCAAAACAACCATATGAAAGAAAAGACTTGATGGGAAGTTGAGTTCTAATGTAGGACTGTCAATACAACTGCATTTCAAACGTGTTGTGACAGAAGTGCTGGACAGATTTCATATGGAGATGAAGGGCAGATTCCAAAGGCTGGAAAGAAAATGGATACCTTTGGGTTTCTTCTTGAACCAAGACACCTGTTAGAAGACACGCTTGTGACAAACTGTGCTTTTTTTCCTGTTTGTATGATGAAATAAATGGAAAATCGCTTTTTCAATGATGTCATTGATGCACGAGCACTTTTCATCAACAAACAGTAATACAATCACCAATAGACATATTGAGGAAACAGGCTTCATATGGGAATTACGTGTGCTCAGACTTTGCAACCTCCTCCGAATACTGCTAACTCAGGCCACTTCCATTACGACATTAAGTCATGTGAGAGATCATTCTCAAAGCTCAAGCTCATCAAAAAGTATCTCAGGAGCACAATGACGCAAGAAAGGCTTATCATGGTTTTAAGGTTTTAATGTCAGTCAAGTCACAAATACTAGAAAGTATCGATGTAGTTGATGTTATAGATGTCTTTGCTGCACAGAATGCACGACGTGAAGCGATATCAATTTAGATTTGTCACTTGTGCATTATTTAACTAATAAACAACGGTATTGTTCATTAAAAGAGTCTTGATGATTACTTTTTGTTAAGTTTACTGATATACTGAACCAATTTGATTTGGGGCTTATATATTTTTGCGTACATTATCCCATGTCATATGTCGAATGTCAAAATGCAAGGGGCCCCCAAAGAGGTCAATCCCCCCGGGCCCCCAAATCCCTAGTTACGCCCCTGACATTATTTGGTTTTCTTACTAACAACAGAGCTAGACAGGCCTTAGGGTAGAACCCCCTTCGCCCCCCCCCCTCCCGCCTCCAGGGCACAAGACGTAGAGGAAGACCAAAAAGAACGTGGAGACGCAGTGTACTAGAGGAAGACGAGAGGACCGGATAGAGCTGGGAAGCCATTAAAAAAAAATAGCAAGAGACCGTGGAAAGTGTCGTGGTTTTTTGCTGAGGCCATTTGTTTCACGAGGAACGCAAATTATCAAAAATAAAACAGACAAATATTACAATCAATTTAAGTGTAAATACTGTATAACATTTTTTGTTCTTCAATTGAATCTTATTTTATGAATCTCATGTCGTCTGTCTGTGTGGTGCAGATTTTATGCCTGCTAATTCTTCCATTTTCCATGCTCGTTTCCATTCTCGATCAATTAGAAATTTTTAACTATTCCTTGTCCCTAAAAAAAACATGAATTAGTTTAAAATAAATAAATAATTAATTTTGCTTGAAATTGAAAAACGGAAATAAATCTAACAATATTAAAATATATTACTTTTAATTGTGCAGTTCTTCCCCTAAAGTAAGCAATGTTTTCTTTTTGAAGTATTTTTTATTGCTTTTTTTTTTGTTGTTTTATGTTGGCTTTAATGACTGAATTGTACCGTCGCATGACTAAAGGGACTATCGTATAACCTACACTAGAAATGCCCAAAGTATAGTCACGTGACAGGGGTGTTTACAGTGTTAACACTAAAATTGGCAACCAAGACAATTTTAATATAATAATATTACATTTCCGTCACGGTTCAGGATTAAGTAAGTATTATTTACTTACTGTTGAAAGTCACATAGTCTAGATGACTTTTATTTTAGACACATATGATAATTAATGTCGAACCAATGCAATTTAAAGACCTAATCTTAATTATAATGAATCACATTTTTTTAATAAAGGGACTGCTTATAGTTCTATACTCACACTTGGTCAGGGAACGTATTTAGCCTAAGAGATGATCGTTGACCCTGCTATTTTTTGTTTGGGGGGGGGGGGAAGCTGAAACATAATTAGCTTAGCAGAGGTGCCCCTTTAAAGGCCAGCTTAGGTGCCACTTAGCTTTTTTCAATGGTTGTAAGAGGCTTCGAAACATCACAGCTGAAGATGACTCACAAAAAAAAAACAAACGATATACATATTTGAGACCAAAAGAAAATCCAGTACGAAGAAAGATGTAGACTGCGAAAAGAGTATTTAAATCAGCGGTTCTCGACCTGTTTTTTGTTTCAAAGCTGTCCCATTTTTACAATTTCTGACTTTTCTCAAGCGTACAAATATTTTCATTCATCAGCATAAATAACTGCTAATGTTATAAGGATAAGTAACTGCTAATGTTATAATGATAAGTAATTGCTAATGTTATAATGATAAGTAACTGCAAATGTTATAATGATAAGTAATTGCTAATGTTATAATAATAAGTAACTGCTAATGTTATAATGATAAGTAATTGCTAATGTTATAATGATAAGTAACTGCTAATGTTATAATGATAAGTAACTGCTAATGTTATAATGATAAGTAACTGCTAATGTTATAAGGATAAGTAACTGCTAATGTTGTAATGATAAGTAACTGCTAATGTTATAAGGATAAGTAACTGCTAATGTTATAATGATAAGTAACTGCTAATGTTATAAGGATAAGTAACTGCTAATGTTATAATGATAAGTAACTGCTAATGTTATAATGATAAGTAACTGCTAATGTTATAAGGATAAGTAACTGCTAATGTTATAATGATAAGTAACTGCTAATGTTATAATGATAAGTAATTGCTAATGTTATAATAATAAGTAACTGCTAATGTTATAATGATAAGTAATTGCATATGTTATAATGATAAGTAACTGCTAATGTTATAATGATAAGTAACTGCTAATTTTATAAGGATAAGTAACTGCTAATGTTGTAATGATAAGTAACTGCTAATGTTATAATGATAAGTAACTGCTAATGTTATAAGGATAAGTAACTGCTAATGTTGTAATGATAAGTAACTGCTAATGTTATAAGGATAAGTAACTGCTAATGTTATAATGATAAGTAACTGCTAATGTTATAAGGATAAGTAACTGCTAATGTTATAATGATAAGTAACTGCTAATGTTATAAGGATAAGTAACTGCTAATGTTATAATGATAAGTAACTGCTAATGTTATAAGGATAAGTAACTGCTAATGTTGTAATGATAAGTAACTGCTAATGTTATAAGGATAAGTAACTGCTAATGTTATAATGATAAGTAACTGCTAATGTTATAATGATAAGTAACTGCTAATTTTATAAGGATAAGTAATTGCTAATGTTATAAGGATATGTAATTGCTAATGTTATAATGATAAGTAACTTCTAACGGCTAATGTTATAATGATAAGTAACTGCTAATGCTATAAGGATAAGTAATTGCTATGTTATAAGGATAAGTAACTGCTAATGTTATAGTGATAAGTAACTGCTAATGCTATAAGGATAATTAACTGCTAACTGCTAATGTTATAAGGATAAGTAAATACTAATGTTATAATGATAAGTAACTGCTAATGTTATAATGATAAGTAACTGCTAATGTTATAAGGATAAGTAGCTGCTAATGCTATAAGGATAAGTAATTGCTAATGTTATAAGGATATGTAATTGCTAATGTTATAATGATAAGTAACTTCTAACGGCTAATGTTATAAGGATAGGTAGCTGCTAATGCTATAAGGATAAGTAACTGCTAATGTATTAATGATAAGTAACTGCTAATGTTATAAGGATAATTAACTGCTAACTGCTAATGCTATAATGGTAAGTAGCTGCTAATGCTATAAGTAATTGCTAATGTTATAACCATAAGTAACTTCTAATGTGTTTAGTATAAGTAACTGCTCATGTTATAAAATCGTAGCTATACTGTAAAATTTAATATGCGTCGTCTAAGCTTTATATTTAATATTGAAACCATATCATCTATGTGTAATTATATTGTGATCTGCAAATTAATCTCTAACGTAATTTCTCAATTAAATATTCAATATATTGTAATAACTTAATGGAGGCGACTCAACGAGATATAGATGTTTATTTACATGGAAACATAACAAAAACATACGACATCTGCCTTGAGCACAGCATCTTCATCTCGGATCTAGACTTGGGCGGAATTCGTTCCTTTCTTCCCTAATGTCAACATCCTTGCTAGTCTGGTTTCTAGAAGTGCGCACCTTCTGCACTAGCCTGGATGGCGATGCGCATGGGAGAGTTATAACAATATCCTCTTTTGCTTTTCGACCGTAACCTCACCCCCCCCCCTCGCAACATTTAAAATAAGTAGTTTCCCTTTTAGACCTTGCAATACATGGGACAGATGATGTTAAGGTCATCTGTTTATATGGCCAACGGTTAACGAGCTAGGTGTCATGTGGTCAGCACAACGACCAACTGCCTTTACTTTCTCACAAAAAAGTCAGGTACCCATTAAAGTTGGATAGACTTTGAGTGCCCTAAAAATCCCGAAATTCAAAATCCCAGTCTTCACCAAGATTCGAACCCAAGGCCCCAGTTTCAGAAGCCGAGCGCTTAACTACTCAGCCACCGCGTCCCCTCCCTCCACATGTACACTGCTTTTATACTTTTGGCCTATTTGATTACAATGAAAACCACTAACTTTTTGTAAAGCTTTATTTCGTTTATCGGCCCTTCAAGACACACTTTTCAGCTTTTTAAATTCTATTTATAGAACCTTAGTTTTTCTTTTTTTTTCTTTCATTTAATCTTAAGGCAAGCAATATACAGTATTAGCCTTTTCAAATATTTTTTAGCTATCAGTTCAAAGCCTAGAGGATAAAAGGAATTTTTCGCAGACCGCAGTCGAAAGCTCCTATTTATTTTTGTATTGTGTCCTCTGAATAAAAAGAATAAAAAGAAACAACTAATTTGTTTTTATTAAATGTAGTCGTATGTTTGAGCCTTTTAATACAAAATTTCATTTCCTACTCTCTTTCTCTCTCTCTCTCTCTCTCTCTGTATATATATATATATTAATATATATATATATATATATATATATATATATATATATATATATATATATATATATATATATATATATATATATATATATATATATATGCATATATTAGCTTTTTCCTTTAAAAAAATGAAAAAGATCATTCTTTTATGATTAGTTTTATTTAGCTTATTGCTTATTTAGCGTATATGAAGAAAGCGGTCATGAAGTAAGCTATTTTAAATAGGCCTATAAGTTTTCTCAAGAACAACAAAAAAAATGTGCACTAAAAATGCAGAATTTTGTGTTATTTCTATTTTATTTTATATATAGACTGCGGCCTTTTGTGAAAAACACCGAAAATAAAATACTAAGATTTAAGAGAAAGAATGTCTTATTTTCTCGGAAATTGCGGTAGTCAGGTTGAGAATCTGTCAAAAATGTGTTATTGACCTTCTAGGAGCTAAAAGGAACCTGTGTACCAAATTTCATGTGAATCCGTACGCTAGGTCATAAGATCTCTTGATCAATCGGCTTTTGTGAACTGCAAATGTAGTATAGGTTGTCTTGCTATTAATTTGTTCGAGATACATTTTTTATGGATTGATCTATAATGCAAATATTGCCTTTAATAAAATACACTAAAAGACGTGGTACATATTTAATTGCTTTTAGTTAGGCCACCACGTCATCATACATTCAAATAACAACAACGTAACGTTGCGTTCTGCATTATTTTATATCATCTAAAAAAAAAAAAGCATTTATAATATTTATAATGTAACAATAACTCTTTCTCTCCGTAATTATTTTTCACGTTCCAACGGAATCCTTCATTTTGCTCATTAGTATATTTTCTACCCTGTTACGGTTAAGCTTGAATAACTTTTTCATTTGTTATCAGAAAGTGTTTTATTTAGTATAGAATTAAAGAAGACTACATAATCTTTTTATAGAACACAAAATGAAGCTTATACGATCAAACATTCATTTAATTTGTGTGATGTCAAATCAAAGATAGTATCGTCAATTAGGAGAGAAAGAGATAAAAATGTTTCAAATCATCTATCATCATAATACAACTTTTTAAGTAACTTCTATGGAATATATTTTTTTAAAAATGCATATTCTCAAAGGCTTTATTGTCCCTCAACCAGCAAAGAGGGTTCTCAATCCATAGGCTTAGAACCCATGATCTAAGTCTACCAGCGCAGACAACTAATTTTCGTCATTAAAAAAATGTTTCTAAAATGAGATCAGAATCAGATGATTATTATTCTTCCTTGGCAAATCATTTAACCAAGCGACACTTGGACACCAACAACCAAGATGCAAAATACTAGCTAGTAGAAGTAAAAAAATTTCGAGATATGTGAAAACAGTTTTAAAATATTTCATCATGCAGTTGATACTTCTCCCGGCCATCTTTCATTTAATCTTTTTGTTAATCTTTTTTTTTATTGTTTATTTTGTTACCGTGAGATATTGTTTTATATAAAAATCGAATGGAATAATAAAAAAAAAAACAACTACCGGAGAATAAGTGGCCTTTGATAAAATGACCAGGATACAAAATTACTGGGGATGAAATGACCAGGGATGAGATGACTAGATGATAAAATAAATTGGGGAATGAAATAACAGCGCCTTCTTTTCCTTCGGACACAGTAGTTGTATGAAAAAGAAAATGAGCCGATACAATCCAATCATAGCTATAGTGGCCAGAGCTTCACCTTATTTCTATAATCCTTACCTACTCAAGGAGTCCACATAATTTTTAACAAAGTCTCCTTCAATCTAACAGAAAGTCAACACAAATAATTTTAAATTATCCCCCCCCCCCCCAACCAAAATATCGGCTTAAATTCATTTTTTTTTATCCAACAGACAGAAGAAGTCAATTGCTTGGTACTACACAAAGGTCAAGTGTTATGTCCATGATCAGGCATGTGATGATGTGTTAATGACCTGGACGAAATGAGAAAGGGGGCGTTTCACTGCCTCTTATACTAAGCACTTGAGTAACTGAAGTGCTTTTTGTTATATTGTTAAAAGCACTGGCTCGTAAACTGCTCTAATCAACATCCCAAACTACCCGAAATACACATCATAGACTGTCCTCATTGACATCGCCAACTTCTCTCAAAGATTTATGAAAGATAGTGCAAGCAGCTTTTAGTTCACAAACTGTTAAAATAAACATCGTAAACTGCTTAGATAGACATCGTAAACTGCTTATTTAGACATCGTAAACTGCTTATTTAGACATCGTAAACTGCTTATTTAGACATCGTAAACTGCTTATTTAGACATCGTAAACTGCTTATTTAGACATCGTAAACTGCTTATTTAGACATCGTAAACTGCACTAGCAGACATCGTAAAATTCTCAAGTAGACATCGCAAACTGCTCTTTTAGACATCGCTTTTTCCTAATATCTGAGACACACATATGGGCGAAAAGACGAACAAACAGACAACACAAGACAATAGATTTTTTCCTTGCCTCTATTTGGATGTATCTTTATATCTTTTTTTTAGAGGCACCCAAAAGGGGAATAGCCGCATTTAGTTTTGTGTTGTCTGTCTGTCCAGCCGTCTGTCCGTCTCTTTTAAATCTCGCAAATTAGAAAAGATATTGCGAATCCGAAGATATTTTAGACTTTTTAAAAGTTCTGATGCAACAGCTACGTTTTTCTTTTTCTAAAAACAAAAAACAAATTAAATCAACTTTTTACACAGTTTTTTTTTTCATAAACATAATCTATTTTTACAACTATTCACTATTAATAGTAACAAACACGGCAGATTATTAAGTAGAGTAGATAACTATGCACTATATTTGTCTGATATTGAAAAAGCGAAACAAAGCCTTCATCGTACTGATACATGGTTGTAATTATGGAGTTCTTCCAATTAGAAAAAAAACTTTTAAATGCATTTTGTAATATTTTCCTTTCTTAAAAAATGTAATAACGTCAATTTGTATTAATAAATTTGATATAAGAACATTAAAGTATTTATAATTATACACAATAGAATACTTTGTATCTGGTGGCAATGTAATCTGTTAGCGTCTACGGCTGTGTGTGGACATTGATAAATATGACGAAAATAACAGAATTAGAAACGCTTGCGTTTATAATTATTCACTTAAGTTTCAAGTGTCTTAAAAGTATGTGTTTACATATCCCATAATCATAAATTCAAGTTCGTAGACATGTTGACATCATTCTATGGCCCATATAATACTTGACTCTTTCAACCAAAATCAACCAAAATATGTATTATGTATACATTGTGTTATAATATGTACTCTTCAATATAGAAGATATATTTCCAAACGACAATGAAGGAGATAATTCTTGTGTTTGTAGTTCTTTACTTTGTAACGTGTGAATGTTATGTGATTATTAATGGAGGTATGATAATTTTTTTTTAAATTATTTTTAGTATTGTTAACTATTCTATTGTTATAACAAATGTTATGAATTGCTTTGACATGTCGGTTGTTGTGACTGGCTTGGAAATGAGTCCACGTAGAGGTCCTAATGTCTTTCAGGACGTAAGGACATAATAATGACAGGTTTCGAACCAGTGTTCATCGTGACGACAGTCCTAAGCGCGCACTATACGAATTGCCATCCATCCATATATATATAAATGGTTTAACCTGTATTTAGAAAGGCGACTACTTCATTTATCTTATGATAAATTTTTTATCTTATATTGTTTTATTTGTAACACAGAATAACTTATAATGCGTAATAATACATCATTATATTTATGAGATCGTATCATCAAGGTTAAAGTTAAGTACAGTAAACACTGTCAGACTTATACCATCTATATGGCAGATGATGTAAAAGTAATTTGATTCTTTGGCCAACGGTTAACGAGCAGGGTGTCATGTGGCCAGCACAATGACCAACCGCCTTTACTTTCACCAACTAAAGTCAGGTACCCATTAAATCAAGGTGGACACAGAGGCGCCCTAATATACCAACGATTGCTATGATCACTAATCTGCACTAGGCAATCAAATATCTACCACAATTAAGTGTAAAAACAAATAAACTAAAAGAAGCTTTAAGAGAAGAAATGTAGACTCTCCACAGTATATAAAATAAAATAAAAATTCACTATTTTAACACCTTCAAATTTACCTATCTATTAGTCTTTTGGGGCACCACACATGTTCTGTCTTACGTGTTCTTGCATTCATTCCTGTCCCTTGCTCTAAGTAGAATGCTTGGCAGTTAGAGACTTGTCGACTCTTTGATGTTGTCTTCCCATCGCTTTCTTTGTCCACTTCTTATTCTTGTTATGTTACTGTCCCCCGTAGGAAGGTCTTCGAGAGCTCGAGGACATTGTGATATTTGCGTTTCTTGACAACGTTCGACATGTCATCGTGGGGGTCACATTGTCATTGTAATTATGTCCCAAAACTCTTCATTTGTAATGCAGTAGTTTTAGACAACACATAGTATTCCTTTTAAGCATCGTAATCTTTCGACTCAAGACTGGACAGAACAGACTGCGACAACATATGTACCGGAAACTCACAATTACAACCAGTGAAATATGTCCATGTGGAGTGTCACCAGAGAATGCCGACCATATCCTCCAAAACTGTTCTCTTTACCAAGAGGCCCGTTCAAGACACTGGCCCCAAAACAACTTAATAGAAAGAAAACTATATGGAGAGCTCTCTGATTTGGATTTAGACATTTTTTCAATAATGGAAATTAGTGCCAGAAAAACAAGAACATACGAAGAGTTGCGGACATCTCATTGGCCAAGCACAAAGTAGACTCTTTGAAAAACCTTAGGGTCAGACATACAAAGTGGGTGGACTGCTAACAGAGGGATAAACTACTTTCAGATTGGCACATAAGAATACATGTTTAGAAACTAAAGAAATTTTTCTTTGTAAAATGTTTTACATGTTTCGGATGTTCCTTCAGAGTTGAAGATATTTTATTTCCTAGTCCAAACCTCCCGCAGGACGACCTAGGATGGCAGCCTGCAGGGAATATGGAGAAGTCCGAACTACAGTCCATCGCGCATACCACATAACCAGGCAGTACCATTGGATAACATTTAAAATTAAACATGTATTCTATCTCAATATCTACTACTTTTTAGACTATACTATATACTATATTTTTCAGTTCGATTCCCAAAACCTCAAAGGAATGGGTGGCTACATATCCCAGAAGGTAAACTTTTGAGTTAATGTAGAGTAAAAGAATATGTTTAGTCTTAAAATACTTTTTGTACTAAAACATTGTAATTCAATTTTTATCCTATCTTATAAAACACAGACGTTACATTAAAAAAAGATGATTACGTCCTACGCGTCATTCGTTTAGTTATGCATGTTAACCAATGACTTAAATTCTGCCAAGTCACTGATTTTCCTGGCTGTCTCAGGTCTTGTATTTGAAGATTATTGTTTAGAGTTTTTCATGTATAATTGTACTTTACTTTTACTATTATACTTTATACTATACTTTACTATACTGTTATGACTTTGCCATGCGCACCGCCATCCAAGATAGTGCAGAAAGAAGGTGCGCACTATCTGTGATTAAACAAGTCGGATGTTGACATGAGAAGAGAACGATTTCCGCCAAGGAGAGAGCCAATATGGAGATGCTGTGCTCAAGGCAGATTCCCCTTTGTGTTTGTCATGTCTCTGTGTAAATAAACGTCTATGGCTCGTTGAGTTGCCTCCTTTCAGTTAGTACAATACTATACTTTATACTATATTTTACTAGACTATACTTTATACTATATTTTTCAGTACCTCGTTCAAATACTCAACGGCGTGGGTGGTTACATGTCCCAGAAGGTAAACTTTTGCAAAAGAAAACATTGTTATTCAATTCTTATCTTATCTTATAAAATATAGACGTTACCTAAAAAATGATTACGTCCTATGCATCATTCATCGAGTCATACAAGTTAACCAATGACTTAAATTCTGCCAAGTCACTGGTTTTCCTGCCTGGCTTAGGCAACCCAATCCATGCTCTAATAGCACTAAAAAAGAAATATCATTTGCATAAATTTGTCCAAGTACATGGAACGATGAATGTGTCTTTCTGAGTATTGTATTGGGGTTTGTTCTTATATATGAAGATTATTGTTCGGTTTTTCATGTATAATTGCTACTCTACTTTTACGATTATACTTTATACTATATTTTACTAGACTATACTTTATACTATAATTTACTAGACTATACTTTATACTATATTTTTCAGTACCTCGTTCAAATACACAAAGGCGTGGGTGGTTACATGTCCCAGAAGGTAAACTTTTGCGAAAGAAAACATTGTTATTCAATTCGTATCTTATCTTATAAAATATAGACCTTACCTAAAAAAAATGATTACGTCCTAAGCATCATTTATCGAGTCATGCAAGTTAACCAATGACTTAAATTCTGCTAAGTCACTGGTTTTCCTGGCTGGCTGAGACACCAATTTAATGCTCTAATAGCACTAGGGAAGAATGAGCACTTGTACAGATTTGTGCTAGTATATGAAACGAGGAATATGCCTTTATCTTTCTGTCTTTCTGAGTATTTTTATTAGATTTTGTTTTTGAATTTGAAGATTATGGTTTAGTGTTTTATGTATAATTGCTACTTTACTTTTGAGACCATACTTTATACTATACTTTACTATTTTATACTTTATACTATATTGTTTAGTGCCTCGTTCATGGCTACATGTCCCAGAAGGTAAAATTTTCGAAAAAAACAACAACATTGTAATTCAATTCTTATCTTATAAAATATAGACGTAACTTTAAAAAAAAAAGATGATTACGCCCTACGCATCTTTCATCTAGTCATGCATTTTAACCAATTATGTACATTCTGCCAAGTCACTGGTTTTCCTGGCTGGCTCAGGCAATCCATTCAATGCTCTAATAGCACTAGGGAAGAATGAGCATTTTTACAGATATGTCTTAGCCCATGGAAAGAGGATTGTTCCTTTATCTTTGTGTCTTTCTAAGTTTTTCATTAGGTTTTGTTTTTTGTATTTGAAGATTATGGTTCTTTTTTTATATAATTGTTACTTTACTTTTAAGACTATACTTTATACTATATTTTACTATATTATCTTTATACTATATTTTCAGTTCGTCGTCCAACTACTCAAAGGCGTGGGTGGCCACATGTCCCAGAAGGTAAACTTCTGCTTTAAAGTAAAGTAAAAGAATATGTTTAGTCTTAATATACGTTAAGTACTACACCATTTTTGTTTCATTAGGCTACATGTTTAGTCTCAGATAATGTTACGTTCAGGTATATGTAGACTACCAGATTATATTTAGTCTTTGTACATGTTTGGATTAGTATGAAGCAATAATATTATTTGTATAATGTTTACATTTATGCGTACAAGTAAAGGTTCAAATTTAGCTGCAGTAAAAAGTAATAATATTATGTCTGAAATAGATACATGTATGCGTATTGAGTACCAGTACTTGCTTAGCTGTAGCACAAAGTAATAGTATTATGGTTAAACTATATAAATGTATGCGTACAAGTCAAGGTACATGTTTAGTTGTTGTATATGTTAAACTCTAATACACATTTAGTCATAGTTGTCATGGTGGGATAACAGTTTAAATAGTGTATGATATATGATCCCCGGCTCCCCACCCTGAACAGTGTACACTGAAAGTAAAGAATACCAACATTTGAGTCACAAGCTGAATTGAACTACGAATAAACATTATCCAACTGAACTTACTGATTAAATAACAATTGTCAGCGTGAACAATATTTAATAATACGTAATTGCTAATTAAAAAATATATATATATATATTTACATGTATATCAATATCATTGTGGTGAGCATTCCGTTAATAAATATTCAAATAGCAATAACACACCTTCCACGCAGCCTCCATCTTGGCGCCCTAGTATAACGTTAACTTCGTACACCTCCGACGACGATAGTTGACGATACGGTTACAAGGGCGGAAAGGCGACATTCTTTTCCATAGCCCCAAGCCTAACAGCCAGAAACGAAAAGAAAACCTAGATCTAGCGATGACGCTACACCAAAGAACTTTTCAATAGCGACACCCGTACCGAAAGATTAGCCTACTTAATACAACTATGTAGTTACGTAAAGTTAAAACGGGAAAACAGACAATCAGCTAAAACGCCAAAGCTCTCTCTCTCTCTCTCTCTCTCTCTCTCTCTCTCTCTCTCTCTTGCGGGAACTAAAAATGACGTAAACCCACGCATTCACAATATTCTAGGCAACAAAACGCACCTAATATAAACTACTTCCTATATTTAATTGATGGTGTTTGAAAACATCGTATCCTACTCATAGGTGTAGCAAGGATTTTGTTCGGGGAAAAATTATTCAGTGGAACGACATGTCCCCCCCCCCCCTTTTATTTGCAGCTAGGTGATTTGGGGAAGAGCCTAGAGCTCCTCCAACGAGGTCTGTGGCAGAGCTACGTTGTCAAATATCATTTCTTGTATTTGAGACTAAAATAAAAGCATATTCTAAGGCAGCGGTTCTCAACCTTTTAAGCTCGGCGACCCCTTTTTACAATGTACCACTCTGCCGCGACCCCACCCCCCCCCCAATAGACACACACAGCAATAGAAGAATAGACAACAATCCTTATTTTTTATATTCTTAGTCGACCCCTGGCAAATCGTCAATCGACCCCCAAAGGGGTCGCGACCCAGAGGTTGAGAACCCCTGTTCTAACTTGTCGAGACTGAAATTCCCAGCTTTTCTTCTATGAGAAACGTGAAGGTTAAATTAAATATCGAATCTGCTATTCACTCATCGTTATCAATGGAGTCAAGTATCTAGCTGGAAATATAATCAAATTGTTTGATGTATTATTTGGGTGGGGGCTGAACTTGTACTGACCGTAGTTTGCACAGATGGCTTAGATTCTCGTTTATTTAGTACAAAACTTATATAAACTTACTCTGTCTGTCTGTCTGTCTGTCAGGTAAATTGCTTCTACAAGTTATTTCTCCCTCACCCCCATCTCCTATCAAGCTGAAATTTTGCAAAATTCTACCTGACAAAATAAGAATCAATTTAAAAATAACAACATTTAGTTAATAAACAATCAGTAATTATTTTTTTTTTTGGTGTGTGTATGTGTGCGTGGGGGGTTATCCAACAAGTGAAAGGAATTGTATTTGATGGATGTGGAGTTATAAGTTAAATTAGTCCCATTTATACTTTGTGTAGAGAATCGACTCTTTCTCTCCGTAATAATTTTCCACGTTTCAACCGGATTCTTTATTTTGCTCAGTAGTGTTTCACGACCATGTTATAATAAAGCTTCAACAACACGTTTGTGTGTTATCAGAAAATGTTTTATTTGGTACTGAATTAAAGGGGACTGCTTGGCTCGTTTTATACAAGACTAAGCAAAGCTCATAAAATCAAACACTAATTTAATTTATTGAGTTCAGATCAACGATGGTATAGTCAATTACGAGAAAAGAGTTAAGACTTCATTTAGTCTTATTACACGAAAATCTGGTGCAAAGGTAATGATATAATGTGTATAATTTTATTTATTATATTTAAATTTATTTATTTTTTTCGCTGTTCCCGTAAAGAATTATTGACAATGTTTTTTTTTATTCTATTTTTCAGCGCGTCGTCCTTATAGTCAAAAGTGGGATGACTCTGATGATTGGTTTGAAGGTATGTGCACAAGTAAAGATACATGTCACGATCTAGTACATATTCAGTTCCAGTGCAATGTAATGATATGTTTGATAATTTGTCGAAAGCTCTGCACATGCATGGAGGCGCGGTGGTGGAGCAGTAGAGAGCTTAAATTCCGAACCGGTGTGTCCCGGGTTCGAATCCTGGTAAATACTGGGATTTTTAATTTTAGGATCTATGGGCGCCTCTAATGGGTATATGACATTAATTGAGGAAAAAGTATAGGCGGTTGGTCATTGTGCTGGTCACATGACACACTCGTAGGTCACAAAAACAATGTACGAGATATTTTCATTAAATTTTTAGGCCCTATTAGAGTCTGTATGAGATTTATTTTTCATAAGAGTATACTATGAAACCTAGAACAATTTAATACGTGCATCCATGCTGCCCTTAAATAAAATACAGACGTGACTTCAAAAAATGATAAGGCTACTGTGATCCTACCGGCCCATTTGGGTACCGGCCAACAGGGCCCATATAGCCAGTTTGCCTCTGCATGAAAACTTTATTTGAAATATGTTATACTAGCCATACGTTACCCGCGGCCCGCAGGACTTAATTTGCTTATCACTGTCGATGTAGTCGCTGAGAATGTTTTGTAAACAATTAAGCGAAATATTAATGTTATAAGTAAAACGAATGAGGAATGCGTGAATGTAAAAATAGTATAAATGGAGCTATAAAATTAGCTAATCGAACTAAATCCATTTTTTTTTCAAATAAGAACATTTGCTTATAGACCTACATACGTTTGATTAAAGTATGAAATGAATATACTTTTTTTAGTACCAGTTTATCTGTGGGGTTCAGGGCATTTGTCTTGGTGTAGACTGCTATTGAAGAATGTATTTTTTTTAAATTATTATGTATAAAGTGTAAGTTAATAAGTAGATCTAGACTTTCTAGACCTAGATTTTTCTAGTATAAGTATCATCTTACGGCTACATAGATGACAGAGATAGTTTACGCAAGCGGAGAATGATTGTGTACAGAGCTATATTCTAGACCTAGATCTACTTATAAAATAAATACGTTTGTTTTTGTTTCAATCGTGTAAGCTATATGTAGAGAAATAGTACCTACCAATAGAATATGAGCAATAACAAACCCTCTTTCGAAATTCCAGCGAATTTCACTTTGCAAGAGTTTAACATGTTGCTCATCATTTGTTTCACAAAACTGTTAAAAGGTGCGCTTATTTTGGGCACGGGTTTGTATTTTATTCACAATTTTTATAATTAGATTAAAGTTAAAATTGAAATAAAAATTCTAAAATGCAGTCATTCAAAGTAGAACATCGGAATACTTTGTATTTAGTGGCGACTCATTAAAACTCGGGAAATACTCTTTTACATACCAGCGAGGGACTGGTAGCAAAGTAAGAATTTAAAAATAGAAAATGGGATTCCCGAACTCAATTTCTAACGTTGTTTCTGTTCTTAAATTAGCAGCAAGCTGACTATAATTTGTCTATATTTAGTTTGCAGTTTTAATTTCGAAGAAATTTTTGTTTTGTTTTGTTTCATTGCACCTTTAGTTTCTTCTTTCCCTCTTTATGCCCAGCGCCCCCTTACCGCACATTTATGTGCCCTGCGCTCCCATACCGCCCCTTTGGCTCCCAGCGCCCCCAAATTCTCGAAAACGCCTTCAGGAGTCGAAAGTGTCCCCGTTGAAGACCACTGGTTTAAATGAGTCTTTCTTTGGTAGAATCGTACGGTACGTGACGTTTGGGCGCCGCCGTTTTGGCGAAGGGGACGTTTTGGCGACGGGACGTTTTGTAGCGAGTTATCATTTGACGATTATTTAATAAAAACGTAGCTTTTATAACAATGTTTATTTCACTCTACCATAATATTGTATGTATAGTATGAATTCTAACACCGTTCAGCGAATTGTTTTTTGTTTTTAATTTTAAAGTAAATTCTTAAAAAACTTTTTTTGAAAATAAAAGTGTGCCTCTTAATAAACACACATACACAAGCCAAAATGTTTATTAAAGAAAATGATGTGGAAAAACAAAACACACATTTACATTGAGTACGTGAAAAATATGTCTTAACACAAACACTCATGCAAAACATAGATATAGATAATTCTTTTAAAAGAAATAATACAATAAACGTACATAATGTATTTAGCGCTAAAACGTCACGTCGCCAAAACGGCTCGCGCCAAAACGACCTTTGCGCCAAAACGGCGATAATCGTACATCACTTGTAACTGTTCGAATGCTTGAATACGGCAATGCAAAATTGTTGGACACAATCCCTCGACAAAATAATGTCGATTAATATTAGGGTTGGGATTATTTTAAATCTTAAATCCCTAATATTAAACTTTATATTAAATCCAATGCCTTATTTGACTGAGAATTTGTCAAGCATTGAACTTTTTGCATTGCTATTGAATGATTTGTGTTGGATATTTCAAGACTAACGCAATATTTAAATTGTACGTTGTTAAAAAAAAACATTGTCTTATTTTTAATTAGCCTATATTTAGTGTGAAAGGAAATATTAGTATTTTTCATTATTTTATTTTGAAGCCTAAAAATAGCAAATTTTTTTTTGAAAATAACGAAATTTATTCAAGGGAAATAGCTCAGTACTTAGAACAACTTCCAATAATGTAGAAGCTGTTTACATTTTTCAATATAAAAAAAAAACAATCAACAATAATCAATTGAATAATTGTTTAATTTTTTAATTGATTCGTGTTTTGTCAAGTAAAATAAATAATTGATTAAGCATTCCGATTCATTTGATAATGAATGTGTAATGTTATATAAGATGGAAAACATATCTATGAATACTGAGGGATTTATCTCCTTTAAACGACATGGCCAATTGGTAACCATTACTGTATCTAGTTATATGCTATTTTTTATTGATTCATGCATGGTCTCCGTAACTTAATTATTTTGCACAGTTTTAACTTGATCCAAGAATGGGTGTTGGGGAAATAGAGATGTCTATCTTTTAACCAGACAGACAGAGACATATATACATATTTATTTGATATATTCTTTGTAGATATGTGACTTATTTAAAAATGTGCCAAACATAGGTAAATTTGCAAAGTTGTTCATTTTCACAGATTTGTTAGAGGTTCTAGAGCCAGTCACTTGCAAGCCTGGGACTTGGGGACCAATTTGCGGTGAACAATGCAGTTATAGATGCGTAAAACGAGCTTGCGACAGAATTACTGGAGATTGTGTCTATGGATGTATCGGTAAACGGAATCCACCAAAATGTTCGACGAGTAAGTTTTTTTATATTGATTAGAAGTTCGTTTCCATGCATTTTTAAAGCGGACCCCGAAAAAGGAAAAGACGCATTAGTTTTGTGTAGTCTGTTCGTTCGTCCGTCCATGCATTTTTTAAATAGACTATTAGACGATACTTTTTTGAGCGTGACGTTACTTTACTTTGTATATGTTAACTTTTAGATGTGTACCTTTTAGACGTACACTCTTAAGCTGTTAACTTTTACAGGTTAGCGTCGTCTTTTAAAATAAATGTCACCATTTAGACTTTAGGATTTTAGTATTTTATGTAATTACGAGACGTACATTTTAC